>NC_049216.1:28847935-28955435 GCF_013347855.1 Anguilla anguilla | reverse complement strand
AAAAAATAAAAATAACATATGTCCATTTGCAATATCTGCTATTTTTTACATCTCTGTGAAATACACTTCTTCCCAGTTCTGAGGTTCTCAGGTTGTGAGGTGCAAAATACAAGAGGAACGCAACAGGTCACCATGACACCCCTCTGGCCTGATCAAGAAATGCACTGACACCTCCCAGCTCTGCCTCGACACAGTGGCCCCCGGCTGAAACCACACAAACGACAGTTCAGCACTTCCTCCGTGCGCGTTCAGTATCTCCGTCGCTCCTTACCACACAACGGCGTAATCCGCGAACCTCGTGATTCATGTGTTTTATGTTTTTTTTTCTGAAAAGGAACAGGCTACAGGCTAGGCGGCATGTCGCATCTTCACACCAGAAAATACAAATTATAAATAGATGTGTCACTGCGGAAGTGTGTCCTGAGTACTGTGTTCAGGGAGTGAGGGAACCACGGGAACGGTCACATGGGTGGCATTCCACCCCGTCGATGGTTCTTAACCTCTCTGTTTTTTTTTCACAGAGGAAGCGCAGGGCAGACCTACATGCAGAGCTGGGCACGCACCACATAAAACAGAACTGATCATGCAAATGGCAGCCTTGAGGACGCAGGCTTTAAACAAATCTTAGTGAAATGTGGACCCTGTTAAAAAAGCACCTGCTACCGGGTCCAGACTGTGAAATATGAGCAGGGGTAAAAAAAAAAAAAGCAATAAAGTATTGGGCGCAGCTCGATTTAAAAAAAGACAACGACAAGGAGGGGGAGAAAAATCATTTTAAAAATCCGACCGCACATTTCAGATGCAGGTGAACTCTTTTTTTTTTTTTTTTCTCCACCTGTTGGCGGCGGCGGGCCGGCCCCGGGCCTGAGGTTTACGGGCCTTTGTTCTGATTTATTCGGCCGCCGAGGCGTGGCGGCCATTAAACCCGCGCCGCCGTACAGGAGCATCAACAAGGCAAATTTATGCGGGGCCGGGGCGGCCGGGCGGGCGGGGGGGCGGGGGGGGGCCGAGGGTGCGTACGCGAGAGCCGCACTTTACTGCCGTGTCCAGGGCGCGTCCCAGAATGGCTTCCCTGACACCCGGGAGCCGGGCGCGCTGACCAGATGCTCCGCGCTTTTTTTACGGCCCCCCGCCAGGCCCCCCCGGCCGCGGGTGAGTTACGACCCAATCAATCCGCCCGCTTTACTGCGGCCTAATGACCGCCAGCGCGGCGGCCCGCGCCGTCACCGGCAGCTTCGCCGGGATAACAATATGCTGACTTCATACACTCTCCGGGAGAGAGGCAGTGCGCTGGCTGCGATGGGAGGGAATGGGGGGGGGGAGGGGAGGGAGGGAGGGAGGGAGAGAGGGAGGGAGATAGAGGGAGGGCCAGTGAGAGAGAGGGAGAGAAAGAGGGAGAGAGAGATTGAGAGGGGGCAGAGAGAGAGAGAGAGAGAGAAAGAGAGAGGGAAGGAGAGAGCAAGAGCGAGGGAGGGAGGGAGAGAGCGAGAGAGAGAGGGGAAAAGAGAGAGCAAGAGAGACAGAGAGAGAGACAGAGAGAGGGAGAGGGGGAAGATAATGAACACTATTCCGAAGAATACCTTACCTAACAAAAGAGCTCTTATGGATTTTGTGTCACAAATTCACGCGGGGGTGGTGCAGTGGCCCTGGGTCATGCAGACACCTTCACAAAAAACTGCTGTTCCAGGCTGTAATAAGTATTTAAATGCATTTTCGGCCAATTACTGCCACCGCTAACAACCTCCCCGCCCTCACGCGAGGCAATCCATTATTTACAGATGGGCGACAAATGACAGGTTAAACGCGATTCTGAGCCAGAGGTACTGCAAAGGCGCCTTCGATCTCTTTGTGCCTCTCTCTCTCTCTCTCTCGCTGTCTTTTCTGGTTCACATGAAGCCAGGAACTCTACAAGTGTAAGGCCCATGAGAAAAAGGCACTCTTCGCAGTTTCAAAAAAATTTTTTTTTTGTCGTTGTCGTCGCCGTGACCGTTTTTTTTTCGCGTGTCCACCTCGAAGGTCGCGATTGGTGGAGTCAGACCGCATTTGAATGGGCCGCACCCCCTCACGGGGGGCCACCGTAAGCCAAGCCCGACGCGTTTATTACCTCAAAAGGTTCCGCGAAAACCACAGTACTGTCTGTGGGCCCCATTTACTTTTAATTAATGCGGGGAGAGGGGAAAAAAAAAAAAAGAAAGAAAAAAAAGGAACAGCGAGCAGAAATAAGCCTCTTTGATGCTTTCCCGGGAGCTGCTGAGGGCTGCACCTCTCCGCGGGCGCGGCGCCGAGCTCGTTAGGGGCGCAGGGGCGTTTCGTGTAGCCGAGGCACGCCATCCGCTGAGCGTCGCAAACGAGGCTACGTACGCCAGCGCCGGCGTCGGGGATAACTCTAAAAGTCACGGCGCGCCCCCTCCGGTGCTTTCGAGGGGGATCAGCGCGAGGATATTCTCCCCGAGCCGCGCGTTAATTCCCCTTCACGGTGCGCCGTTAACATTCGGGAGTAGCGGTTTCGTCGGCCCGCGGGACGCCGCGCGCCGACGCGGGGCAGCGATGCATGCTGGGAGGCTCGGAGCGCGGGCTCCCGGCTGGAGGAGGGAGGCGCATCAGCATCAGGACCGCACGGCTCAGCCTGAGCTTCTGAACACGCGCCCAGCCAGCAACAGCGGCCTGCTGAGGAGAAGGCCAGGGGGATAAAGGGGATGGACCCCCTGCAGGGGGGGCGGGGGCTAGGAAAGTGACCCTAACTTAACTAGTGATTCGCCGCCAGACGTTCTGTGCTTGACCATCAGCGTATAAGGCCCTGTGCGACGTAGAGCAGTGTGGAGGACAGTCTCACTCTCCTTTTCACATTTTCACATGAAAGGCAAAGCTAAAACCCTAGAGAGGGGTTTTTAAAAATAAAATAAAAACCTGGTCCAGGAGGAGAGGGGCCATGTTTGTGTGAGTGCTGGGGGCCTGAGCCAGTACAAACAGGAGACATCCCATCACGGGCTCCACATTCGACAGGGGGAGGGGACGGGATGAGCTTACTGAAAAGGGCAGCAGCATGTACGAAGGCACTGATCACTGCGTCCACAGCTGTAGCGGGCACACCTCTGCCAAGGGCTATTTCTGTTGCATTCCTACTGCTGCTATCAGGGACATCCACCCTCCATCCACCCACCCACACCCCCACCCCCACCCCTCCATCCACCCCTCCACACCCCCACCCCTCCATCCACCCACCCCTCCACCCCTCTAACCCCCCCATCACCTCATTGTCTGTCTGGGGCCGTGAGGATTGCTGTACCTTTGACATTTACACTGGTCCGAGCCAGCCGTTCAGCTCATAGACCCCTGAGAGAGATCACTGTGGTGTGTGCGTGTGTGTTGGTGTGTGTGTGTGTGTGTGTGTACATGTGCGCGTGTGTGTGAGTGTGTGCGTGTGTGTGAGTGTCTGTGTGTGCACGTGTGTATGTGCGTGTGTGTGTGTGTGCATATGATTGTGCGTGCGTGCACATGCGTATGTGTGTGTGTGTGTGTGTGTGTGTGAGTGTGTGCATATGATTGTGCGTGCGTGCATATGCGTATGTGTGTGTGTGTGTGCGCGTGTGTGTGTGTGTGTGTGTGTGTGCGCGTGTGCGTGTGTGTGCGTATCCATGTGCGGGTGTGGGTGCGGGTGGGGGGGAGAGAGGGATCAGACAAAGGCAGCGAGCGGCAGGATGGGGATTATAACACCGTGCCTCGAAAGCAAACAGCTCTTGGATTCAGTGCCCGTCACCTGTTGCTTCTCATTCTGTGCAGCCCCCTTTTCAAGCGTTCTGAGACATTTCTGATTCTGTCGCCAACTGGCCGTTCTCGCCACCTTGCTGTGCCTCCGGACACCCAACTCAAAAGAACAAGGAACATTTTTTTTTTTAGGTCATTTTAAATCACCATGCAAGATTCACATTCGTTGTTTCATATTCCTTTTAAAACCAGCTTTAAATTATTGATGGGGTTCTGATAGAACGGATTGATGGTGCTGGTCACTGCCAAAATATGCGAAAAGCTTATCTCAAAAGCACTGATTCTGCTTATCATATAGAGGCTCAGGAGTTAGCTTAGACACAAACCAGGCAAGGGTGATTACACAGGGATCTTTTGTGTCTGTGTGCTTGCATGAGCTCATGACTTTCCACATTAATAATTAGTCTGTTGTGGAATCGCATTAAAACTGACATATTATTTAGTCAGGAAAACACAAACAGTTGAACGATGACAGCAACACACACAAACATTGAAGGCCTAGAACAGGGAATCTCTCGCTCTCTCTCTCTCTCAGATGCGCGCACACACACACACACACACGCACACGCACAAAACATACACACACACACACACGCACAAACGTAGGAATCATACATGTTCAAATAATGCAAGTTGGGGTGTTCCATTTTGTAGAGGCCCCTATGGCCACGCAAATAGATGCTCATTGGCTCACGGCCCTCCTCAGCTGTTACCTTCCATCCCTGGGCAGAAGAAATCATCGGAGCGTGACAGTAGGGCACTGCCACACACCCTCTGCCTCCCCACCCCTCCCCTTCCTGTTCTTTTCTTGAGGAGCAGTAATTAGTCTGCTTCAGCCAGGCAGCAATTTTTGTCCCTTTTTTTTCCCTTCCCTTTTTTTAACGCTCCCCTTTTTTCTTGTCAAATAATCATTGAAAAACTAGCATGTGTCTGACACCGTCTCCAAGGCAACGGCAGTTAAGACTAGGAGGCGGGCGGGAGCTAATTTTGTGTGTGAATGACGGTGAGGGGAGAGGGGGGACTCAACACGGAGGAGAGCAGAGGGGAGAGCAGGGGCTGTCTAGCTCTCTCTCTCACACACACACACACACACACACACACCCGCTCGCGCACACAGACACACACATTCACAGCATACTAAATATGCATTATACATATGCGTGGTGTGGGTATTCTATATATATATGTATATATATATATATACACACATGCATATATACATATCAGCAGACATCCACACACAAGCAGCTCAGACATACAACAGCAATGTTAACGCATTCACACATGCACTTATAAAAACACTCTGTAATGTATGCATATATAAATACACTTTCACACAGAATCTCACATACACAAACACTTGCAAACACAAAAGAAGTCCATATAATTGCATGCTTAGAGAACGCGTGGACACACACACACACACACACACACACCGAATGTAGAACTACAATTTCTCATTTTTTTTCTGCTTAATTTGTGAGAACTGGGTGGTATAAAAAAGAAGGACACAGCGAGCTCGAACTACGACTGCTGGCAAATTGAGTCAAAATCCAGGGCATTTCCCATCATGCCCCCTAATCTCTATGGCACTTCAGCCACACCACCGGGGGCGCTCCTGAGCCGGGGGTCCGTTAGGGGGGTGGGGGGTGGGGGGGGGAGGGGATCGCTAAAAGGGCCAGACTGACAGCAGGCAGGTGCCAAACACACAGGAATTTTCGACACGCCACTCATCCCCGCTCAGGTGGCGAAGGTTCAGCGCGGGGCGCGACCGCGAACTTGCTTTCTTTTCCGTCGGCCCGCCAGCCCGCCCGCCGGCCCGTGACCTTGGGGGAGAGAGCGCGGAGCAGCTGTGGGCCAGCAGGGGGCCGTCGTCATCGCCGCTCTCTCTCTGAACCGCTGCTCAACGACGGCGGCGAAGGTTCTGCTGCTTCAGACCCACATTTCAACCGCTCCCGAGGCGCAGCACAAAAAAACCAAACCCCCCCCCCCCCCCCCCCCCCAACCGGCGGGAGGCTAGCAGAAGAGAGCAGAGCAGGGCTACGGGGTCAGTGATCTGGGCCTGCCTCTGGTCTAGGAATGGTGGAGGGGGGGGGGTGGGGGAAGAAGAGGTGGTGCTGAGTAGCATTCGGGGGGGCAGAGGTGATGGTGCTGTGTAGTATGGGGGGGGAGGTGGGGGAGGATAGGGGGGGATTCAAACACAGACAGCCCTGCACAGGAGCCTCGGCCGCCTCACTGCGGCTACACGCCAGCGCCCATTCCTGTCCTGTAGCATGTCAGCGTCGGCCGGCTCTGACGAGAGCGCAGCATCATAATCGCTTTTAACTTAATCATTTATGGGGCCATATCTATAATTTAATAAGCGCCATGAATTATTCAGGGGGATACGAGCATTGTTTACTCCGTGCCTTACCCACCTGAGGTGTGCAGGCGCCGCCTTCGTCAGGAAAGGCGCTCGCGAAGCGCCGTGATTACAATCAGCTTCTTCATTATTGCAGCGTTACTTAAACCTTAGCGGTAATGACAGAAACAATGCGGCCCCCCGCGGAGACGAGGAACAGAACGCGTGACGCCTACGTGCGCCCAAATCTGCCAGAGAACAAGAGGCGCGCGACTAAACTGAAGCTTTATTTTTAGACAGGTGCAGCCAGACAGCGCGCAGTTCTATGCGACTGCAGTCATCTGTTTGTTTGATCAGTGCGCTCGCGTTAGGCACTTCAACATTCTCATGAACAGCTGGAACGGACATGCAAGGCTATATTCTTTTTTTTTTAATTCTTTTTTTGTTTAATTATTATTATTATTATTATTTTTTTTTTTACATTTTCCTAGGCCCTGCAGTGTGAAAGATGCGTCTGAGCAAAAACATTTAACGTAATCGCAATTTCAGCAGGAAGTGCTCTGCCTTCTCAGGAATCGGAGAAATATAGAGGCAGATGAATAATGTTAGAGAGAGGAGCTCGAAAGCATTGCCGGAGGAGATCTGCTCATTTCCATTCTGGCCTCTGTCCACAGCCACCTCTCCATAAAAACATGCCCAGACGAGGGCATAGCTCTTCCCCCTCTGCCCCCCCCTCCCAACAGCTCTCAGACTGACTCACGCCTTCTTTTTCCATTCCAGGTGAGTCCGAAAAATGGGTTTCAGATGCTGCTGTAGAATATTGCAGCCATCCTCAGGTACGAACACCAAGCTTTTATTAGCTCTGTGTAAATGACCCCCCTCTAGCGTTAACTTAACCTCGCCCCCCCCCCACCCCACACGACAACAAGCCCGTCCAGCTCGTATGGAGATGAGGTCTGATGAGCCAAGTTCAACAGCAACAAACTACTGTGCTGAGCAGCGGGGACGGGTGCTGACCGATGCCTTCGTTAGAACAGACTTCCTTATGTGAATTACATGAAGTTATGCTGTCATTGTACAGCATCTACGGCAGCGCAGGCATAAACAGATCTGCCATGCGGGAGCCCCAGGGATGACCGGGAAGCCAGGTCACCCCAGATAAGTGGAGTCACAGGGTGTGTGCATGTGTATGTGTGTGTGTTTGTGAGTGTCTGCGAGCAATGGGGAGCAGTGAGTGTGTATGCATGTGTGTGTGTGTGTGTTTGTGTGTGTCTGTGAGTGATGGGGAGCATCGAGCGTGCGCGTATGTGTGTGTGTGTCTGGGCTGAGTGTGTGTGTGTGCGTGCGTGTGTATGTGTGTGAGGGGCAGGGAGTGTGTGTGTGTGTGTGTGTGAGGGGCAGGGAGTGTATGTGTGTATGTATGTGTGTGTGTGTGTGTGTGAGGGGCAGGGAGTGTGTGTGTGTGTGTGTGTGTGTGTGTGTGAGGGGCAGGGAGTGTATGCGGGGGAGCAGGGTGTACCGAGCGCACAGTCGGTGATCTACAGCGGTTCCTCCCCTCTCTATTAATAATTATGATGGCACATTCCTCCCCTGCCCTCACAAGGCCCCTTTACCAGTAAAAGCAGCGGCGGGCTGCATAAATAATTCAGCCGCACAAAGTGTCAGCTTTACGGCCCATTGTCAGGAGACGGGCTCCAGTGATGTCGCGGCTCCCCCTGCTCGCTTTCCCTCCCCGCATTAATCTCGCGGAAAAAAGGGGGGGGGAGGGAGGGGGGGCGCTCCGCGCCTCTCCAGCTTTCATCTCCCGCCCCCCCCCCCTCCAGCCGTCCTAGCGGGGCGGAGGGGCGCGAGGGGCAGGGGAGCCCCAACACGCCCAGCGACCCTGCAGGTGGGGACAAGGAGCCGGGACACCTCAAAATCCCCAACCAGCAGAGCAAGAGGGGAGGAGCATCGCCACACGGGCTGGTCATGTGACTGGCGGTTCTGACCGCTTGTTTCACAGCCCGGTACGTCCCGTCGTGAAGCTGGTGCGTTCATACGAAATACTGTAGACGCACACAAACCTGTTTATTTAATGCGTACCCGTCAATGAGGTTTAGGTATGTTTATCAAAGAAAAAAAATGAAATAAATTTTGCAGAACCCTTCTTTCATTAGGGAAAACAAATTTACTCAACGTATTATGGATGTAAATTTTTTTTTTTTAAATTTCCCATGTTGTATACAACAGGAAAATACAACTAATCAACACATTTATTCAGTTTTGAAGCACGCTGATGTGGGTAAGCGCAGAGCAGAGAAGAAGAGAGATGCGCTCAGATTAAAATTAGCCCAACGGATCTGACAGCCACTCTGGGCTCGTGGTGATCAGAAGCGCAGGCAGAGCCGGAAATGTTATGTTATTTTTTTGCCAGCGGTGGTTTTTGAGAACAAGATGGCCCCAGGTTTCAGCACCCCCCCCCCCCCCCCCCACCCCCATTTTTCTTTCTTTCTTTTTTTACATCTGCACAGAGACAGGAAAGCAAGGGTGCGGTGAAACGTGTTAAAGGAGTTGGAGAACGAGAGAGAGAGGGGTTTCTGGGGTCAGCGAACTGCTCCTGCCCCTTCGCCTCGCACACGTGTGCGTGCGTCTCTGACGATGTGACCCCCCCTACCCCCCCCCCGGATACGTCCACACCTCCCTCACACCGCGGCTTTACACCTCCAGCCCCCTCCCCCCGAGCCTGTTTGACAACGCCGGCGCGCTCTCTGCTCTGTTTACTCACCTGCTCACCACCGCTATTATGAGCGCTCGCCGTATCGCCACGGCTACTGCAGTCACTCGCGTTACGGCCGGTTGCCTGACACTCCAGCGTCACTCCGCCTTTAATCCGTCTGAACAGGCCGACGCCGTCGGGGTGCCTCGTCCCCCGGGGCGGACAGACAGACAGTGAGGCGGCCGGCCGCCGGGGACGGAGGCAGAGGGCTCACCTGCCTAACAGCCAGAGTCTGGGAGCTGTGCTGCCCTGGAGCCCGCACTGCCCCAGAGCTCTGGACTCCAACACCGGGGCCGTCTAAGAGCAAGGCTCCACTCAAACGCCGGCAAATAGCTACCGTGGGACCACACTGTGTCCGTGACCAGCGGTAATCCTTCACCCTCCTCTCAATATTCTCCCCCCCTCCCCGGCCTACAATGAGCCCAAATTGAAAAGGAAAATGAAGGTAATTCGCTGCACCCAGAGTTACAATCTCTAAAATCATGCCCGCCTCCTGTAGCTTTTCAGCATTAGAGTCATAATGCGTTCTTTTATTTTTTTTTTTTAACCCCCTCTCCTCTCCTCTTTTTTTTTTTCTTTTTCTTTTCCTCTTGAGGTTTCATTTCCCTCCCCGGTCTCTGCTACAACCTGGCTGCTCTCTACATAATCAGGGCTCGTTCAGCCGTGAGACATGTTTAAGCACCTACCGGAGGTAACCTCACACCGCACTTAATTCGTCCTGTGTTAGCCCGCCGCGCGCGCCGCCCCGCTGTTAAATAAAACAAGGTTTGGCACTTACAGGCTAATAACGGAGACAAAACGAGCCAGAAAAGCCACCCTTCGTTTCGGGCCAGGAGTAACCGCTCTCACATCGCACACTCCGTCTAACGACCGCGGGAGCCGCGAGCTTAACCCGTGAGAAAAATAAAATAAAATAAAATAAAAATTTAAAAAAAAAAAAAAAATGTGTTAAGCATAAACTCAAACAGAGCCAGCCTGTACCCGCCCCCCCCCCCCCCCACCACTCATCCCCCCCACCCCCCCCTCACCTCAAACCCCCTCCAAGTCATCTTACCTGGCACATAGTAGAGCGGGGGCTTTAGTCCAAACATGGCTTATGTTACAGCTCCATGGTGGTCAGTAATGAAGAAAATTTAAACGAAAGTTGAAGAGAAAGGAGAGAGAGTTGGTGGCGATAGTGTCCTGGCCCCAGTCCACAAGAGAGCCCTGAACACCAGGGACAGAGGCAGAGTGTTTTTTGTTTTTTTTTTTTAGTAGGGAGGGGGGTGTGGGAGGGGGGCGGGGGGTATAGGTGAGTGGGTCCGCTTCCTGAGCGCCCGCCTGCCTGTCACTGGTGCTCTCCGCTCTGACAGGACGCTCCCGTGAGGGGCGGTCTCAGGGGCACGGGGGCCCGCTCCAGGGGACGCAGAGTCCCGGCCGACGGCCCGAAAGCGGGCAGGGGACGCTCCGGCTCTCGCTCCTGACCCTGGGGAACGCGTCACGGGCCCAGGCCGGCGCACTTGTTTCCATCCAGGGTTCGAGTGCGGACTGAGGTCCGGAGGGAGTAGGGGGGGGGGGGGGGGGGGGGGGGGAGGAGAGCGAGGAGGAGAGGGAGAAAGAAAGAAAAAATGCGAACCGGCTTAAAACAGCCACAGATCCCGGCGAGAGAGAGACTGATCTCTGCTGCTGCTCCTCCGTGAGAGAGAGACGACAATCAATACTCCAACAGCTGAGAGGCAGAACGAGGAGCGCCGTGTTTCTATTCCAACATCCCGAGAACAGAGAGAGAGAGGGAGAGAGAGAGAGAGAGAGTCCCGCTGCTTCTCTTTCGCCTCTGCTTTTGTCTTTTCCTCCTTTTTCTCTCCCTCCGTTTTTAATTCGCTGCCGTCCCGCTACCGACTCACATCACAGAGGAGGAGGAGGGCAGAATAAACGAATAAACTCCCTTCAGGCTACAGCACGGGCAGACAGCGAGAGAGAGAGAGAGAGAGAGAGAGAGAGGGGGGGGGTGGAGGGAGAGTGACTGAAGGGGGGGTGGAGAGAGAGAGAGAGAGAGAGAGAGAGAGCACAAGAAGAAAGGGGAGAGATAGGAACAGGAACGCTGCCCCGTGATCAATTTTCATGCAAGAATCATTATCCGTAAATTGGAATCCTGCCTGAGTGACAGCTGATTTGTCACCCTTAATGAAAGTGAGAAGGCTGGCCAAGCGCCGGGGCATCTGTTCACGCGACTGTCCTCGATCACGCCGCAGCCGCCGTCACTGCGGCGACGTGGAAACACCTCCTACAAATCGGCTCGCCTCTCAAAAAAAAGGGACGCTTCCTCTCTCTCTTCGCGGCACCAAAGGTTTTTCCTGGATGAGGTGCAGTCCGCAGGCAAAGGAGGAAAGAGAAAGATGGTGCCTCTGAGGCATTCAGACAACAAGAGGCAGAGGAGGAGGAGGAAAGGAGGAGGAGGAGGGAAAAAAAGGAACACAACAGATGCTTCCCCCCCTCCTTGAACTTCAAATTAGAAGCGGGTTTTTTTTCTCTTTTTTTTTCTCCCCGCTCGCTGCTGCTGAAAGTTGGCTCCTGTGTGTGGCTTGCAGACTGCTGCTCACAGCAGCGTGTGCCCGCTCTCTTTCTCTCTCTCTCTCTCGCTTGCTCTCTCTCTCCATCTCTCTCTCGCTCTCTCTTTCCCTCCCTCTCTCTCTATATCTCTCTCTCTCCCTCCCTCTCCCTCCCTCTCTCTCTCTCTCTCTCTCCCTCCCTCTCTCTCTTTCTCTCTCTCTCTCTCTCTATATCTCTCTCTCTCCCTCCCTCTCTCTCTCTCTCGCTCTCTCCCTCCCTCTCACTCTCTCTCTCTCTCTCTCTCCCTCCCTCTATCTCTATATCTCTCTCTCCCTCCCTCTCTCTCTCTCTTGCTCTCTCCCTCCCTCTCTCTCTCTCTCTCTCTCGCCCCCTCTCCCTCCCTCTCTCACTCTCTCTCTCTCTCCCTCCCTCTCACTCTCTCTCTCTATATCTCTCTCTCTCTCTCTCTCTCTCTCTCACTCCCTCGCTCTCTCTCGCTCTCTGTGTGAGCCTGCACTCGGCACACAGCACTGACAGAAGCAGCAGGGGCAAGGAGTTAACTATCTGCTGGGGAGCAGCCGTACTGAACAAAAAAACAGGACCAGAGGGAGAAGCAGAGAGAGAGAGAGAGAGAGAGAGAGAGAGAGAGAGAGGGAGGGAGAGAGAGAGAGGGGCAGGCAAAGATAGAGAAAAAGAAAAAAGAAATGCAGAGAGAGAGGAAAAGAGGGAGAGAGACAGATAAAATGTGTGTGTGTGTGTGTTAGAGTGTGTGTGTGTGTTTGTTTTTGGGGGGGGGGGTAGTTACTAAAGTCTGCTGACCGTCGTGTCTCACATATAGCTCAAATAAGAGAAGATGAATTCACGTGAATTCACACGGTCTCCCCAACGACCACCAGAACCGGATAACGATCTCCCAGGATCGCCCCCTCGGCCCCCGCATTCAGACCCGTCGGAGAGGCATGCTCAGAGGCAACTAGGGCAAATAACCGCTAAGAGATATAGGGAGATGCTCACAGATGGAGAGAGAGAGCGAGAGAGCGAGAGAGAGGGGGGGGAGCGAGGGAGGGAGGGAGGGAGGGAGGCAGAGAGAAAGATCGCCCCGCTGCGGTACGACGCAGGCGAGGAGGTGCCACGTTCTGCTGAAATGAGGAATTAGAGGCCTGATTAGGAGCTCCTCCGTTGAGGAGCCTGTGTTCTGTGGCCAATGTGGCTGCTCCCCCCCCCCCCCCCCCCGCGTGTCTAACAGTTCTCCTGGCGTCTCACACCCCTGAAATGGGTTTAGCGCACAGTCCCTGGGGGGCTCCGATTCAATCAATGCAGCTCAGAGGGAAAACAGCATTGATCTTAAAATAGAAAATACAGGTGCACGGGCCAGACAGAGGGCAACAGCTACGCGGGCCCTACGCTTCCCTGGCGAAAGGCATGACGCCGCCTCCTCGTCCGAATCCACGCGAAGTAGAACTTAATTGTCGTACAAGACAACGAGAGAGATCGACGTTTGTTTATTTACAGTGAAATACATCAATAAAATGGCAAAAAAAAAATGGTGGAAGTAGTGACTTCACCAGCCCATCGGCCAGCTTCGACTGAGATCGATCGTGCCTGGCGAAAGGCGTGATAACAAGCACCCCCCCCAATACCAAAAATGAAAAAAAAACTCTTTGAAGTTGCATGTTTCTGATTCAGGCTTTGCGTATATTGTGAGCGCTGAACTGAGAGACAAGACAGGAACAGGGAAGATGCGGTTTTCAGCGAAGATGAGCTTTTCGGCGAGGAACTGATGGGGCCATTCAGCAAAAAGACTTCCCATTTCCAAGAATAAATACGGGCCATTTCTTGAAAAATGCAGAATGACACTTCTAGGTACTCTGGGATTTCGAAAGCCAGTCAGAAACAGGCTGATTATCTCCGAAGCAACAGCCCTTTCCCAATCACCCCCCCCCCAAAAAAAGCCCCCCCCCCCCCTTCCCCACCCCCGCAGGCTGTCAGTCTTCATGGTGTCTCTGTGGGTGTGGGAGGGCGGCTGTGGTCTATCAGCCCCGACAGCATGGGAAGCAGATAAGAAATCGCCTAATCTCCCCTGAGCACACAACCTCCCCTTGTTCGTGGCCGAGGCGGGGGGGTGGGGTGGGGGGGCGGGGGGACCCAAGGAATGGAGAAGGCGGATTTGGGATTTTTCTCTTTTTTTCATTTTTTAAATTTTTTTCAGCAAAGACATCACACATGACTGCCTGTACCTCAGCATGCCGGCCAAGCCTCCTTTATGAATGTGTGTGTGTGTGTGTGTGTGTGTGAGAGAGAGAGAGTGTGTGTGTGTGTGCGTGTGTGCATGTGTGTGTGTGTGTGTGTGTGTGAAAGCACATTCCGGCTGCTCTGTGAGACATATAGTCCATTAGCATCTGGCCAGTTTATCTGACTGCTGACCCCTACCATGGCTCCTGGGGTCATGCAGGCCCTATTGTTAAACTGTGTGTGTGTGTGTGTGTGTGTGTCTGTGTGTGTGTGTGTCTGTGTCTGTGTGTGTGTGTGTGTGTGTGTCTGTGTCCTTCTTTAGAATGATACAGTTAAAAAGAAAGCGCACAGACTCACATACGAATGCACATGCACACGCAGGCAATGTGGGACAAAGTGAGCCTCAAACATGCCAGTATGTGATTCTCATTAGAATCGGTGCAAAGGAGCTTGGTGGAAAGCCTCTATTCAAACAGCATTCAATGTCAGAAACTCACTGCCTCTATTTCAATTCTGACTGGTTTTGTAGACCGGCCCACATTTTTGTTCATTTTGTCAGATGATGCTTCGCGGAGCGCCTGATCGCTTGACATCCTGAAAGACGCAGGTCACCCATCTCATAGAGAATCAGGGCCATGCCTGCCAGAAGAGGGATTCTGACCTGCAACTATCACACACAAGCACTCCTGCAGCACCATCAGCTCCCACATAGCCCCCCCCCCCTTTCCCCATAAGTTCAGCAGCAGGGGGAATGTCAGAAAAGGACAGTCCCGCTCCTCCTTCAAGAGCGAATAAAATGCTAACGGCTCCCGCGAAAGGGTGACGTTTACGTCTCTCAGAACACGGCGGATCCCCGCCGTCTGTTTGCAGTGTCTGTCCGCGTGGGCGTGCGTCTTCTCTCGTAGACGTCGGAGGCACTCAGCCCACTCCCACATCTCTCTCCGTTCCTGTCCTGACACAGGGATTTTTTTTTTTTTTTTTCCACCACCCACCCCCCCTCCCACCGCCCGCCCCCCCACCCCGCCGTCCTGACAAATTTAGCTTTAATCTACTGCGTTTCGCTCTCGGAAACCTGGGGAAAAGGCGTATCAGGGACAGGAGCTAAATAAGGGATTTGGGAGTGCGCATCTTGAACAAAAGATGATTAACTTAGCTGACCCCCCCCACAACCCTCCAGTGGCCTTTTATTTAATTCTGCTCTTGATTACCGAGTAACTCCAGGGGTGGCCAGGAGTAAATCTTCTTCCATATGCTAATTGTAGCCGAGCTCAAAGAATTAATTTGCAAATGTGTCATTACCCATCAGCTGCAACAGCAATAACCCTGTAATTATGGGTCCATCATCGGCCAGGCTCACGAGCGGGTCACACAGACAAGCTGTTCAGGCGTGTAAGGGAAAAAAAAAGAAAAAAAAGAAGGGGGAGAAAAAAAAAGACAATAACATTCACAGTAAAAAAAAAAAAAACAAAACAAAAAAAAAAGGATACACAAACAATGGTTTTTTTTTACCCCCCCCAGAAATGACAACTGGAAATTTCTACATCTTCAGTGACATCATTAAAGAGCAGAGGGGGAGAGGAATAACAAAGACGATGAACGAAAAAAAAATAACAGGTCGCTGAACGAAGGGAAAGCAAAAGCTTATTTCAGGACCGTTAAAATGGAGGGACAGGGACAGGGAGGGGGACAGGGACAGGGAAGGGGACGCGGACAGGGAGGGGGACAAGGATTGGGGGGGCGGGTGGGGGGCGGGTGGGGGTTTGATTGTTGTACGCGGATGATCAGAACCTGAAGAATACGGTAACCAAAGCAGCGGAAAGAGAAAAGAAACGCAGCGGTGGGGATGTGGCTGACCCGGCGGCGCCTGGCCCAAGGGCATTCCTCCGGCACGCACACAGCCCCGCCCCGCCCCGCCTCTCCCCGCCCCTCCCTACCCCGCCCCGCCCCGCCGCAGATCACGGATAACCCCACCAAAAGGCCCTTCCTCAGGGTCGACCCCACGGTGACCCCACACCCCACTCCCCCCCCGAGGCCGAGAGACAAAGGACGGTGCCGCCTGGGGGGTGCAGCAGGTACCCCTGCACCAGCAATAAAGACAGCAGGAGCAGCTTGTGCCTACAGAGGGGTTTTACAGTCAGGCCCGACCCTGGCAGATGGAGCCACCGAGGGTGTTATGCACCCCCCGCCCCCCCACCCCCCCCCCCCCCCCCCACCCCCCCCCACTACCACCTCCCCCACCTTGAACAGCACAGCCCTGCTCCCTGAAAAACAGGGCCGCCATTCATCTGCTTTCCGCGGGGCGAACGATCCCACGTGAACGCGCAGCGGCGCATCATTTACGCACCCTCCTGTCTCCGGGGTCAGGGGTGGGTCGCTCTCGTCTGCTCCTCGGTCGCCGTGGCGATTCGGCCGGAACAGCCCCCCCCCCCCACCCCTCGGCCAGCGGATGGGGACAGAGCTAACTGTACCAGGAGGCGTCCCGCGGTGACCGGCACACGCTCCGGCCCGAGCGGGTCACGAATCTAACGACGTTCCCCCGTCCCGCGCGTGATGCCCGTTAGCCGCTCAGCTAGCGCTTTCTCACACGATCGCAGGGAACCAGCAGAGCAGCGTACACAAAAAGCCCTTTACTGCCATAGCAGCAGAGAGTCTTATTCGCTTCACTTAACACAGAACAGTCACTGCACATCACCGTGCGCCCTCAGGAAGAAAAGACTAAATGTCACTATATGGTCAAATCCGCAACGCAAGCAATATATCAACAGAACACAAAGACACATGTCAACTGTCAGAAGTTTAATTCGGACAACTGAATGAATAAAATATCAACAAAAAAAAAACCCTATGTGCAATATGTTTCACAATAATTACATGCACATAACTGCACATGAATACACGGCAGCAATTTTATGTGAGATCCTTTTATATATCAAAAAAAACATTTATCTTTAGCCTTTTTATTTTATTTTTAAGGTAGAGGCACATAGGTCCTTCGTTACTGCGCTCTCTGTGCTCCAAAAACAATTAGCCCCTCACAGCCTCTGATTATTTAGAGGCTGCTCACATAACGGCTGATCTGTGGCTCTCAGCGGTGCAGCCAGCACACACACACGGGCCCTTCAGGAGCAGCGGACGGCTCTGGAGACGTAAACCCGAACGGGCGACAAATTGTCGCCGAGTTCTTTTCTCCGCTCTCCAGTTGTACGCATCGATCCCGCGCTCCGATCCGCGATCGCGCCCATCGCTGAACGCCTGATCTGTCTAAGGTCGGTCCTCGTGTCTCTTAGCAACACCGTCCTCCGCTCAGAGCACTCAGGGGTCATCAATACCCACGGTTTGATCTACGCCCACCGGATCGATGGAAAGTCTGACACAGTGTGGAGGAGAACGGCACATGAAGTAGACAATCGGCCCGTGCTCCCCGCCCGTCTCTCTCTCTCTCTCTCTCTCTCTCTCCACCGGTAAACCCTGTCAACTGCGTGTGAACAGCTGTTCCGTCTCCGACGCGAGTGACAACAACAACTGCGCCTGCAGTCCCTGTGTCTGCGTCTGCAGTCTGTCTGAGATGGATGTTTGTCTCACCTGCCTGTAAGAAGGAAGGTGTGCGTGTGTGTGTGTGTGTGTGTGTGCTTGAGTGTGCGTGAGTGTAGGTGTGTGTGTGTGCGTGTGTGTACGTGCGTGTATGCGTTTTTTGTGTGTGTATGCCTATATATGTGAGTGTGTGTGTGCATTCATATGTGTGTGTGTGTGCGCGTGTGTGCATTCATATGTGTGTGTATGCGTGTGTGCGTGTGTGCATTCATATGTGTGTGTGTTTGTGTGTGTGTGTGTGTATTCATATGTGTGTGTGTTTGTGTGTGCTGAATGCATGCAGGTATGTGTGCTCATTGCGCACGCGTGCGTGTCAGGGTCTGATCGATACGCCTGTATTGTGTGTGGAGAGGGAGTGGGGGCATTAATGGCAGACATTAAACAAAATCAACTCTCATCATTCACCATCAGCTCTCAGGCTCCCAGCACTCAATCAAGTCACACCCCTTCCTGTCTGTTCCAGCACTTCCCCTCCGCAGATCCGGGTGGCGGCTTTCGCGATAGCCCCTCCCCAAAGAAAACGGCCATTTTAAGCTCCCGGGAAACCGTCATGGTAACCGCCGGAAACGGTCGTCATGGCGGGACTGTCACACGCACGCACCCCTCAGCCAGCAGGTCATGAGCTCCTCCGCGCGGTAAACATTCGATTCAGCGTCGGAATTCCACCCCCCCACCCCCCCACCCTCCCCCACCCCCCCCCACCCCAGCCCAGGGCCACGGCCTCAGTCAGCTCCCAGTCACAAGTGAAGTATGGCTTCATTGATTTGACAAGCCTCATTTCTCTGACACATGCTATTGTCGCACCGATCCATCAATTAGCTTTTTGGCTACGGCCAGAACGGTCTCGATTACCCCCGCGCGCCGCGGCGCTCCAGAAAGGGCCCCGGATGGGCAGCGTTTAAAAAAGAGGCTCCTCCGGCATATCAATGAGGGCCACAGACAGCGGAAGCCACACAGTTCACCGACCGGCTTCTGGCACCTGCTCGGCAATTCACCGATTTCCACAGAGAAAGCGATGATGTCATTCATGACTGCCAATCAACAGAAGAGTGGCCCGAGGTGTCACAAATATAGCTGCGGGACCATATCTCAAGAAGTCAACGGGTCCAAGAAGAAGAGCGTGCCCTCTGTGTCAAGTTTTCTGTGACATATTGAAAACATGTTACCGTGTGCAAATGGAGGGGGAAAAAAATCACTGACCTCATTACAGTACATTTCTTGATACTTACTACATTAGCATAGCATTTCCCCTACTGCACAGTGCTGCTATCAAATAATAATCATCTGATACCAGTCACACATATGAATATTAGAACATAACTTTATACTTTACAATTAACAAAGCACCGTTTACATTTCAAACAAAAATTGCTCCCTTGAGAAACTGATTAAAAGACAACAATTGTAACCTAATTAGTATATCAGCTATTTCGATGTAATAGACGCTTGCCTATGACTGTATGTAGCCCTTTTTATCAAATCATTGCCCCACTGTCAAAAAAAAGAAGAAAAGCTTTGTTCAGTTAATTTAATAACAACCACTAATTGCTTTCTATTTTAAATGTAACAAGAAAGAATCATTTAACATTGTCCAAAGGAAATTATTCCAACACTTTCCAGGTTACAGCCTTAATTAATTACTCTAAAGAAATGATTAACTTTCTGTACTCCGTGCCTAATAATTCCCTCGCAGTTCTCTCTGTCCTACCAGCGCTTTGAAGGTACATTTTGTTCTGCCCGCATGAAAGACATAAGAGGAAGATCCATGTTTCTCTTTATATAGGGACATGAGGACAAATGGGGGGCGACATAGCTCAGGAGGTAAGAGCGGTTGTCTGGCAGTCGGAGGGTTGCCGGTTCGATCCCCTGCCCTGGGCGTGTTGAAGTGTCTGAGCAAGACACCTAACCCCTAACTGCTCTGGTGAATGAGAGGCATCAATTGTAAAGCGCTTTGGATAAAAGCGCTATATAAAATGCAGTCCATAAATGGGAGTAAAGACACAAACAAAATGGTGGCTGCACACGCGCACACACACACGCATGCGCACACACACGCACACACACACACATATATATATAAAGACTCACCTACCACCAGCAAAGGTAGGAAAAACTTAACAATAAAAAGTGAGCCTATACCTATACCTGTATATCGGACAAAGAGCCACTAACTCACTGATTGGCTGGAGGATGGGTGCTGCACTGTGGCCTACAGGCTACCGCTATAAAGGAGCTGGGTGTATTGAGGCCTACAGGAAATGCACTCCACACCAAGCCTGTGAGAAGGTGTGACCAGGAACTGACTCCGGTGTGACAGGGACACCGTTCCTCACTCCTCCCAGTGAAGGCCTTTGTTCGCTGAGGCGGGATCCCCTCTCTCAGGCACTTACAGCAGGGCAGCCTGAGAGGGACACGGCCTCCATCACTAATTCATGGGCTGTTTGTCATGGCCAATCTGTAACGCTTGGCTGGAACACGCTCTGTTTCCTCTCCCCTTTCAGCAGCTCTCTCTGAGCGAGGAGATGTCTGCTGATACACACACACACACACGCACACACACACGCGCGCGCACACACACACACACACACACAGAGACACACACACACGCACACACACAAACACAGAGACACATAGACACACACACACACACGCACACACACGCACACATAAACACACAAACACAAAGACACATAGACACACACACACACACACACATACGCACACACACAAACACAGAGACACACACACACGCACGCACACGCACACACACACACACACGCAAACACAAACACACAAACACATAGACACACACACACACACACATACGCACACACACACACATAAGACACACACACACACACACAGGCCACCACTATAAAGGACACACACACACACACACATACACACACACACACACACAGGCTGAGGAGGCAGCAGTATTCCCCCTGTTAGTGCGTGGAGGAGGTACAATGAGGGGAAGTATGGAGGTGATAAGGCTGGTGGCCAAAACCACACTCAACTCGCTCTGCAAGTTTATCTGCAAACTGCCTGCCACTACAGAAACGGTATCAACAGCTGACACAATGACACGGAGAGCCACAGGCTGCACGAGAGCTGGAAAATCATTGCCTCCCCTACTCGATCGACTCTTTGTACAACACACAGGAAAAGACAGGCAGGATGAATGCTGCTGTGCAGTTTGTAAATGTTTGGAGAACCATCGACAGCACAACTACCACTCACAATCTCAAAGGCCTACGCAGAATCCTTGAGCAGGCTGACAAAAAAAAAGCACATTTGCTCTGAATATATTTCATGTGACACAAAGCAATTAGTCTTGTTTCCTTTTTGTTTTAATGAAAACCAAGATGATCTGCTGCGCTCACTGAAACCACCAGCACTGTGGTGTGCAGCAAAAACGGAAACGTGTAGGAGACCGCAGTATCGGTTTAAAAAAGTTCAACTTACCTGAGTAGAGGCAGGCCGTGCATCGGACACGTTAGAATGAAGGGGCAGGTCCAGGGAAGGATATGAAAAAAAAAAAGGAAATGAAAGAAACACATTAGCATTTGAATGATGAATATGATTAACATTCATGATGATGGCTTTGATATTGACAATTCATTTTAAAAAAAAATAAGAAAAACAGTTCTAAATGACCATTAGTAACTTTATTCTGTGGCTCGTTCTCTGGGTCCTTCAAAGAAACCGCCGACAAGCCCCCACCCCCGCCGTTTGGCCAGATGGGCCTCGTTCCGCAAACCGTCAGTGCCTCTCAAGCACCTCGCCAACCGTAACCCTGTTGATTTGGCTCGCAGGTACGAAGTGGGATAATTTGAGCGGAATTTGTTTAGTGTTTGTCAGACCTGTTTAACCTTTGTGTTTGGCGAGAGCTGCCCTTGACTGACAGGAAGGGGAAAACGCCCAGGAACCACAAGGCTGACGTGTCTAAAGTACGCGCCGCCAGAGCGTGGCACCAGGCTGGAGGATGAGTTCTGTTTGTGGTTAGTGAGCGCTCCCTGTTGAGATTAAGGGCGCCGCAACAAAGCGTGTGTGTGTGTGTGCGTGTGTGTGCGCATGTATGGAAGGGTGTCACGTGAAATGTTACACAGAGCCTGTCCAACCGATGGGGGTGGGAGACCAAGAGAGACACACTATGTGTGTGTGTGTGTGTGTGTGTGTGTGTGCGTGTGTGTGTGTATGGGTGTGTGTGTGTGTGTGTGTGTGTGTGAGAGAGAGAGAGAGAGAGAGAGAGACAGAGAGAGAGAGAGAGAGACAGAGAGATGCATCTCATTTGATTAACAAATCTCTTGTTCTCTGCCTCCGGGCAGGTGCACATTATGCAAAAGCAACAAAAGCGATTTACAGCTGGAAACAACAGGAGGACTCCAGGACTTTACAGTGCGCTGTACAGTACAGAGCATGACGGCAGCGCTCATTACGCACGAAGGCCTGAAAAATACACGCACACACGCACGCACATACACACGCAGGCAGGCACACACGCGCACACACACACACACACACACACACACGCGCACAGACTGGAGAGGCTCTCACTTCATTTGTGCCCTTTCGTGTGACTTCCTCGTCGGTGTGTTTGTATCAATTATCTGTGCCGCTGAGCAGCAAGTCTTCCGTTAACCACCAGCCCAGCCGACGCGGCGCGTTCCGCGCGGCACTCCCCGCGCGCCTCACGACGCCCCTGATCACGCGGTGTAGAAAGGAACGGAAGACACGCGAAACCTCTGAAGGAGAACGCAGCCAAACACGAGGAGGATGGCGTCGGCCCAAAAAAAACTCTCAACCGACGGACGCAATGCTGAAAATCCCCCCGGAACAGCGACCACAGGAGAAAGAGCGCTTCTGCAGTCCTGTCCCACACGTCTTAACATGCATGTCTCCGGTTTAGTTAGATATATCAGGTTGCCCGGATAAATATAAAGCCATTTCGCTGATGAAAGTAAGCCAAAACACTACCCTGACCATTTCAGAAAAATGTTGAGAGCAGAGGCTCATATGAATGTTGCAGCTGAGGTAATTTACCTGGGTACACATGAGCAAAGGGGGAACACGATATGTTTGCGTAGGCTAAATCTTGAGTGCTTACGAAGGCACCTTCAGGGAGAGAGTGGTGGAAGAAATGAAACGGGCCAGGTTTGCAAACTCTGAAGGGTGTTTGACGAACACACACACACACACACACACACATTGGAGACACCCAGGCTGACTGCAGTACTGACATTGGGCCGTGTAGTCTATATGCTGTCGGAGGTGAGACAGCAGACAGAGAGCCACCCGTCTGTGGTGGGGGGGTAACTGGTAGGACAGCGCTGTTGGCTAACTGTAGCATTAGGGCAGGATCTCCCATCACTCCCAGTGTGGACAGCAGCGGACCAGTGAGTTTCAAACGTGTGCACACACGCACGTGTACACAGACACACACACACACACACACACAGGCTCCTTTGAGATTACGAAAAAAAAAAAATCAAAAGACCATCGAGGGGTTCTTTTTTCTTTCCCACGCTGACGCTGAAAGCTGTCATCGCAGCCATAAAAAGGGATCTGAAAAACTGGTCCTCCAAAAAACCGGCTAAAAATAACCGCCAGTATATAGCCCGAGCTCATTTGCAAGTTATAATACAACATTTGGAAAGATTTCCAGACCCCTTCCTTTGTTTGTGCCGTATAATGACATGTCAAACACACTGTTTGTCTGCGAGAAAGCCTCTTCCTGCTCCACCACCTGTCTGTTCTGATGGCCTGATTCCACTGATCTCTCATTGCGGAGGCACTGCTGTAAAAGGAGAACACAGGGAGAGGTACATTCTTCAGCCCGGAACCACATAATTAACAGTAACGTCTAATGAAACTTGGCGCAAGTCACACACACATACCTTAACAGATCTTATAGCTACTGGAAACCGTAGAAAGAGAGGCTTGGGCTAGCTGTTCGCTCTTTGGGAACTTTACACAGTAGTTAGAAAAATCTATACGGAACAGTTGCTAGTTTCGAACAGTATGCGTTCCCTTCAACTACCACACCTGACCTCGTGCTCTCCGCAGGCCCGTGGCCCCTGGCCAGTTCTACTCTTCTGGAGTGAGCAGTGCACTCCAGTGTGACTGTAATACAACCCTCGCGGTGACTGACGTACATAGTAAACACACCACGGATATCGGTTTCCCTCTGCAGGATGTAATTCCGCAACAGACAAAACAGTACGGAGAGGGTCACAGGGTCACGCCGAACTGCGCCGTTTCACCGAGAGGCTGCGCCCGTATGCTGGCTGTTACTCAACAGTCGCTTTCTGGTCGCAGTGGAATCACACTGCCAGATAGAAACAGGACTGCCTGCCTGTCTGTCCGTGTGTCTGTCTGTCTGTCTGTCTGTCTGTCTGTCACTGGTTTGGATGGGTTTCTCACTGGAAGTGTTTCTCACTGATCTGGCGGTGAGGTCATCATGGAGTAATTACCGGGCCCTAAATTAATCTGAAATGCCCTCCGCTCTCCCTCAGGGGCCTCAGCTACTGCACCGGCGCTCAGCTCAGGGTGCTGTCACTTCCTCGCAAGAAACGCGACAAATGCCCCGCCCTCGGGGAACGGCAGGCGCCCGTGCCCCCTGTCGAAATTTTCACGTGGCACTGCTTCGCCTGTTAGGGCCCACGGTCCCACAGCCTACGGGCTGCCTGTCAGTGACCTCACTTTCTCGGTTCAGCTTTCCGACAGAGTCCTCAAACTCTCGGCCTGACCAAGCGGCAAAAACCAGGCTGTGTTTTTTTTTTTGAAGCTCACTTCCTTGTCTTGTTGAGAGACATTGCTCACCAGCACCACTCAATAATTTTTTTTTTTCCACAAGAAAAAGTAGTTGCAATAGGTGTTTTTTCTTTGTCTCTCCATATGCCGATTTTGTTAAGATGTTGTGCTATTTGGACAAGACGGTAATATTTTGCGGACGAATCAGGGACAGTTTGCGTCACCACCGAGTCACTGTATCTCACATGCTTAGCGGACGACCAAACTTCATGTCCCTACTGCGCAGTCTCTGGCTCCAATTTGTACAAAATGGCAGCCGGCGCTCGCAAGCTACACTCCCTGGGCTTCAAAAACGCTTCTCACCAAGCCCGTGGAGAGTCGGCGGGTGACGTCACAGCGACTTTTGTCCATGTTTTTCCACGGACTCTACGGGGGCCTGACGCAGGCTGTCCCCCCGGGTCCCCCTGGAGAGGAACCGCTCGCTTCAGGAAGCTCCGTCTCACGTATCCTCCCCGGGATCCGTTTACGCTCGCGGACCGAGCCGATGGCACAACAAAAAACGGCCTCGTAAGAAGAAATACAGCGGAGTCATCAGGGCAGCGGCCTAAATCATTAACGCACAGAATGCAAGCAATTTAAGTCACCCCAGACAGGGGCATCCAACTCAGCAAATAAATCATACGCTGTAATAATAAAGCACGGAACGTTCCAGGGCGATACAAAAAAAAATGAGGGTTCACTTTCTACTGTCATTTAAAAAAATAAAAAATAAAATAAAAAATGAATGCAATTTTTTTACAACCCCTCTGAAACTTCGGCACTGAATTGTCCCAGTGATTATATGTTTCCAAAGAGAGAGGGGGAGTTCAGACCAAGGAACAGAATTTAATTTTCTTCCATTTTTTTTTCTCCACTGGAAAAAAAAAAAAATGTTTGGATTGCACACATCCAGTAATGAAATCTCTTTCCTTCACTGAGATGTGCAGTTTCTGCTCCTCTGTGGCTTCAGAAGCGGTGCAATTTTTCCATTTAATTTAGCCGGATATAAACAGTCCAACATCTCAGGATCATAATGAGTAGCGCACTAATCAGATTTAGATGAAACGTGGCAGGAACCGCATAATTGAAGTATCCCCGAAGAAATGCGCAAGGTTTTTATGTCTCCCAGACGTTAGGTAAACACCAAATTCTTGTAGGATGTGGGTTGGTTTGTACACAAAATAAGGTCAGAGGAAATTCTATTTACTAGCATAGATGAAGAAATAAGCCAGTTGGACATTCGCTCTAAAGCCTGGCTGTCCCCTACACCTACAGCGAGGCCAGCATTTCCTCGGGGTTCTGAGTCTGTATATGGACTCGTATCAGTGCACATTGCTAGCCAAACAAGATTGTGTGGGGAAACATCCCAACCACCTGTCAGAGGTTGGTCGGACGATGCCGGATTCTTCCAAAACCTGCTAAACCGGGGCACAGTCAATGGTCTGAGCCAGAGAGGTTCACCGAAGAGCGAACGAGGAGTGTGTGCAGGCAGCGTGCGGGACAGCCCTGGTCCCAGGCTGCGGTGGTTCCTGTGTGCAGGCAGTGTGCGGGACAGCCCTGGTCCCAGGCTGCGGGTCCTGTGTGCAGGCAGTGTGTGGGACAGCCCTGGTCCCAGGCTGCGGTGGTTCCTGTGTGCAGGCAGCGTGCGGGACAGCCCTGGTCCCAGGCTCCTGTGTGCAGGCAGTGTGTGGGACAGCCCCGGTCTCAGGCTCCTGTGTGCAGGCAGTGTGCGGGACAGCCCTGGTCCCAGGCTGCGGTGGTTCCTGTGTGCAGGCAGTGTGCGGGACAGCCCCGGTCCCAGGCTGCGGTGGTTCCTGTGTGCAGGCAGTGTGCGGGACAGCCCTGGTCCCAGGCTCCTGTGTGCAGGCAGTGTGCGGGACAGCCCCGGTCCCAGGCTGCGGTGGTTCCTGTGTGCAGGCAGCGTGTGGGACAGCCCCGGTCCCAGGCTCCTGTGTGCAGGCAGCGTGCGGGACAGCCCCGGTCCCAGGCTGCGGTGGGTCCTGTGTGCAGGCAGTGTGTGGGACAGCCCTGGTCCCAGGCTGCGGTGGCTCCTGTGTGCAGGCAGCGTGCGGGACAGCCCCGGTCCCAGGCTCCTGTGTGCAGGCAGTGTGCAGGACAGCCCCGGTCCCAGGTTCCTGTGTGCAGGCAGTGTGCGGGACAGCCCCGGTCCCAGGCTCCTGTGTGCAGGCAGTGTGCGGGACAGCCCCGGTCCCAGGTTCCTGTGTGCAGGCAGTGTGCGGGACAGCCCCGGTCCCAGGCTCCTGTGTGCAGGCAGTGTGCGGGACAGCCCCAGTCCCACGCTGCGGTGGTTCCTGTGTGCAGGCAGTGTGCGGGACAGCCCTGGTCCCAGGCTCCTGTGTGCAGGCAGTGTGCGGGACAGCCCCAGTCCCACGCTGCGGTGGTTCCTGTGTGCAGGCAGTGTGCGGTACAGCCCTGGTCCCAGGTTCCTGTGTGCAGGCAGTGTGCGGGACAGCCCCGGTCCCAGGCTGCGGTGGCTCCTGTGTGCAGGCAGTGTGCGGGACAGCCCCGGTCCCAGGCTGCGTCAGGGCCTCGCTCAGGCGCCGCGGAGTCCCACAGAGACGGGAATAACAAACAGGCCCCCCGGGGCCGTGCTGTTTGTCAGCGCGACAGACAGGCGGGGTGCAGTCAGGGACTGCTAATTGGCGAGGCACTTTGCTTCGGTGAGTAACAGCATCCTCAGCCTACAGAGACCGGCAAACCAGCTCACCGCGTAGCAATCAAACCTGCGTGCGGTATGGTGCGGTGCGGTGAGGCATGGCTCGGTTCGGTACAGTACGGCACGGCGCGGTTCGGTCCAGTACAGTACGTCCTGGTTCGGTCCAGTACAGTAAGGCACGGTACAGAACAGCAGCAGCAAGATCCACTTTTAATATGTCTGCTTCAGGTGCCACATAGAAAACAAGGCCGCCTGGTATCGTTGCTAATTCCAGCCCGCTTAACCCTGAATCACCTCCCAGTGGCTAGTGGGTAGCATCACACTCGAGAGGCCGGGGGAATCAACACAGCGCAAACCTGAGGTTCGGCACACGTGTCATACTGACTCGCGCCAGCTCCATATTAGGCACGGCCCAGACCCGTGGTTTGTATTCACCGCGCAGGAGCGCGTATTATTCACGGAGTGAGCAGCCACGGTCAGACATAACGCACGCAGGCCCGAGGGAATAGCGAAATAGCGGATCTCCTCGGGCTCCCCTCTGCGTTTGAGTCTGTGCGGCGAGGCGGGGCGCGGGGCCGAGCGGGGCGGGCGGTGCGAAGGGGGCGCGGGGCGGATTTGGCACGGCGGCGCGGGGCGCCGCTCCTCGCCTTCGTTGGGGAGGGGTCCCGGGCCTCGCCCGCTGAGGAGCAGATGGGACCCGGCTCCTCCGGCGCATCTGAGGCTCAGCGCCCCGCAGACGCCAGCCTGTCTCCCTGCAGCGCCCGCGCCCCCCTGCCCAATCTACCCCCACGCCATCCTCAGCCCCCCCCTGCCCAATCTACCCCCTCACCACTCTCAGCCCCCCCCTGCCCAATCTACCCCCTCACCACCCCCAGCCCCATCTACCCCCTCACCACCCCCAGCGCCCACGCCCCCCTGTCCAATCTACCCCCACGCCATCCTCACACCCCCCTGCCCAATCTACCCCCTCACCACCCCCAGCCCCCCCTGCCCAATCTACCCCCTAACCTCTCTCAATGCTTGCACCCCCCCGCCCAATCTACCCCCTCACCACCCTCAGCCCCTCCGCCCAATCTACCCCCTCATCACCTTCAGCCCCCCCTGCCCAATCTACCCCCTCACCACCTTCAACAGAGCGCTCGCCCCCCCTGCCCAATCTACCCCCTCACCATCCTCAGCTCAGCACCCCCCCTGCCAAATCTACCCCTTTGCCATCCTCAGCTCAGCGCTCGTGCCCCCCCCCATTCATCTTCCCTCCTGGACGGAACGGCGACTTGTTCCGAGCGTACCGCCGCGTGGTCACACCTGCGCGGTCACCTCCGTGCGCCATGGGGGTGCGCGTGTGAGACCCTCCGCTGTCCCATGAATCACTTGGAGGGAGAGGACAAGGGGTCATTACAATAAATCCTGCATCTGCAGCGTGCCAGCTGGCAGCGCCCAGCGCACAAAGACCAATGATGCCCTCCGGCCGGCCAGGCCATCGCGATCAGGGCACTGTATGCCAGAGCTGTGCTCGCACAACACACACCATCTCATTTAAACTGAATGTCCACGCCTACTTGGGGCCCAGAAAAGGCCAAGGGAAGGAAATGCAGTTTGAGGCAAATATAGTACATGTACAAGAAAGCCACCCCTTCAAACGTATTATGTGTCCGGGTACATAATGCAGAGGCCGTGCTATTTTTTAAAGGCTATAAAGGTAATGAAAACATCCTATAAAGCATGAAGATCACATGAGTGCCTGTAGTCTGTGGGGAAACCTCGCGGAGTGCAAAGCGTGCACCCAGAGTAACAGAGGCCCGCGCGCGAGAGGAGCAAAGGACAAAACAGCCCACCATCTCCCCACGCAGTGACCCGCTGGCTAATATCTGTGACACAGCGAGGTGGAGGGGAGAGGGGCCAAAGAACAACTCCCCGAGATCAGCGGCAAGTAAATGACAAGGCCATAACAACGGAGTGGCGACACGATAACAGGCCCCTCTGCGAAGCGGAGATAAACTGGCCCAGCAGCCAGAAGATGCGCTCGGCTTTCTGAGAGGCTAACAGCATCTGTCAGCGCGCCTCAGAGGCGCCATCGCCTCGGCCGGCCAGCGAGGGGGAAACAGGAAGTGACAGGGAAACGGAGCAGAAAGGCTCGACGGGCCGAGGGACAGCACCACCGCGGAGAGAGAGAGAGGGGAGAGAGGACTGAGCGCGTGTGTGTGTGTGCTACAGTGAGAGAGGGGACTGAGCGTGTGTGTGTGTGTGTGTGTGTGTGTGCTACAGTGAGAGAGGGGAGAGAGCGTGTGTGTGTGTGTGTGTGTGTGTGTGTGTGTGCCACAGTGAGAGAGGGGAGAGAGGACTGAGTGTGTGTGTGTGTGTGTGTGTGTGATACAGTGAGAGAGGGGAGAGAGGACTGAGCGTGTGTGTGTGTGTGAGTGTGTGTGTGTGTGTGTGCCACAGTGAGAGAGGGGAGAGAGGACTGAGTGTGTGTGTGTGTGTGTGTGTGTGCTACAGTGAGAGAGGGGAGAGAGGA
Organism: Anguilla anguilla; assembly: GCF_013347855.1. NCBI lineage: Eukaryota > Metazoa > Chordata > Actinopteri > Anguilliformes > Anguillidae > Anguilla > Anguilla anguilla. The sequence goes on along the minus strand of NC_049216.1, from coordinate 28,926,235 downwards.
CTGAGCGTGTGTGTGTGTGTGTGTGTGTGTGTGTGTGCGCCATGGTGGGAGAGGGGAGAGAGGACTGAGCGCGTGTGTGTGCGTGTGTGTGGGTGTGAGAGAGGGTGTGTGTGTGTGTGTGTGAGTGTGTGAGTGTGTGGGTGTGAGAGAGGGTGTGTGTGAGCGGCAGAGTGTGTGTGTGAGAGAGAGAGTGTGGGTGTGAGAGAGAGAGGGTGTGTGTGTGTGTGTGTGTGTGTGTGTGTGTGTGCCATGGTGGGAGAGGTGACTGAACTTGTGTGTGTGTGTGCGCACATGTGTGTATGTGTATGTGTGTGTGTCTGCATGTGTGTGTATGCGTGCGTGTGCATGTATATGTGTGTGTGTTTGTCTGTGCGCACATGTGTGTATGTGTATGTGTGTGTGTGTGTGTCTGCATGCATGTGTGTGTGTGTGTGTGTGTCTGCATGTGTGCGTTTTCATGCGTGTGTGTGTCTGTGTGTGTTTTGCGGGGACAGGGGGTCAGGCGGGGGTGTTTGTGAGGAGAGGAGGGCAGGAGGGTGTCACGGGCCACTGGAACGGGACAGGCGCTCCCTAATGGGGTGAGAGGTGAGGCCACAGGCTCTTTGGGGTCCCCCATTAAATCAGCCGCGCTCGCCGCTGCGCCCCCGCGCCGCGTTTGTTTTTTTATTTACGCGGCAGGCGCCGGCCGCTTCCCCGGAGCCGAGAGCAGTTAACCCCTCTCAGCAGGCCTCGTCTGTATAAACAGGAGGAGGAGGAGGAGGACGAGGAGGAGGAGGAGGAGGGAAATGAGCCGGGCTCAGCACGGCAGCCAGTTTACAGAGGACCAGTCTCCCGCACCGCGCTCAGAGAGAGAGAGGGAGAGAGGGAGAGAGAGGGAGGGAGGGAGAGAAAGAGACAGAGGGGGGGGGAGAGAGAGAGAGAAGAGACAGAGAGAGATAGAGACAGAGGGGGAGAGGGAGGGAGGGAGAGAGAGAAGGAGAGGCAGAGAGAGAGAGAGAGAGAGAGGGGAGAGAGAGAGGGAGGGAGAGAGGGGGAGAGAGAGAGAGAGGGAGGGAGAGAAGGGGAGAGAGAGAGAGAGAGAGAGAGAGAGAGAGGCTGCCCGCCACAGCGTGATGCTCGCCGCGCGGCGCCTTCTCCTCCTGACTACAGAGACGCCGCTCCGCACATCTGCAGCGCCGCGGCTTGCCACCGCCGCCGGGAATTAGGCGAGCGGTTTCCAGGGTGACCCGGACTCCGAAGCCGCGCAGGCCCCGTAGAGCGAGCACCGCCCCCCGGCGCGGAGGAGAACGCCCCCCTCGCTCACCCCGTTTCACTTCTGAAACGAGCGGCGCAAAAAAAACCCCTCATTTTTTGGCAATGAATACACACATTGTCTGACAGCATTTCTGCGATTTCGTACGGCAAATTATATCTCCCTATTCACGAAGCCTTGGCATGGCGCTCGATCCTCTGTTTTTTATTTTTTTTTACATTTATTTATTTCTTTTTCAGTTCAGTGCATTATTTCCTGATTATAGTGCGCTTTGAACCACACTGAGGCCAACAGGATTTTCCCTGAAAACCCGGCAATCTCTAAACAATGCCTATTGATGATCCGCTAAGCTGCTCAATTGGATTAATTAAGAGGAGCTGCAGCGGCGCAGAATGCAGCTGGCGGGGAGGTGAGCGAGCGCTCGCTCCGTCAGACGCCGCTCGCCCCGCCCCGCTCCCGCTCACTGAGCGGCCGGATGTCGTCATCGGTCGCCGACAGCGCGTCGGCGTCTCGCCGTCGTTCCTGACATCATGCGCCCCCCCTGTTGTTTTTTTTTTTTCTGACCCAGACTGCGATTCTGTGAAGAAGACACACTCTTCCTTTTCGCTGTGTCTGTCTGCTTCCCCCCAGGGGGGAAATACATTCTGTTCAAAAACGTAGTCTGCTTTCACTGTAACCCCTGCCCTTTTTTTGTTTTTGTTTTTGTAAATCATTAAAATGAAACCCACCTGGAAAACGCTACATTCGTATTCATTTTTTTTTTTTAAATAATAAAATAAATAAATTCATGGCATATTTATGCATATGAGCCTTAAGCGTCTGACAAAGGAAGGAAGCGAGAGGCGCCTGTCCTTGGATGCTTGTGTGTGTGACTCGGCGCTCGAACAGCGAGGGCTGGCGGCCCAGGCGAAGTGACGCGCGGAGGAGCGACGCCTCCTCCTTTGTTCGGAGGGAGGAAAATGGAGGGGGCGAGGCCTACTTTTCATCACCCGCTACCCCCGCGAGTGCGCCGCTTCCCCCCGGCCAGCGCTTTGATAATGGCGGCCCCTCTGAGCGCCTGGCTGGCTGGCTGGCTGGCTGGCTGGCTGGCGGGGTTCGCGGGCGAAGGAGGCCCTCGCAGAGAGGAGCGGAGGGGGGGGGAGGACCCCGAGGTCGCTGTGGATTTGTCCCCAGGCCAGGCCGCTCTTCCCGAAGCTGCCCGCGCGCACACTGTGGCGCCAGGGCGAGCGCCTGGGCTGGCGTGGCACGGGGGGTGGGGGGTGAGAGGGTAATACCCGTGCCCGCCGCTGACCCCACAAAGCACACTTCTGTGTGTGGACGGGAGAGAGAGAGAGAGAAAGAGCAAGGGAGGACGCAGGGGGCAGGGGGGGAGAGAGAAAGAGAGATTGAGAGAGCGAAGGCGAGAGAGAGAGATTGAGAGGGAGGAAGAGAGGGGGGAGAGAGAGAAAGAGGGAGAGAGAGAGATTGAGCAGGAGGGAGGGAGGGAGGGAGAGAGAGAAGGAGGGAGAGAGAGAGATTGAGCAGGAGGGAGGGAGGGCCCCTGGGCTTCTCCTTGTGCTCATTACCCAGCCTGAGCTGCCACAGATGATCAATACAACACTTGTAGTGCTTTGCATAAACGCACTAAAATGTACACTCTTCTCATAGGCACACTGACTCTCTGTCTCCCACACACACACACACACACACACACACACACACACACTCTCTCTCTCTCACACACACACACATATACTCTCTCTCTCTCACACACACACACTCTCTCCCACACACAGACACACACACACACACACACACACACATATACTTTCTCCCTCTCCCTCTCTCTCTCTCACACACACACACACACACACACACATGGTCTCTCTTTCTCACACACACACACACACGCACACATGCTCTCTCTTGCTCACACACACACACATACACACACACGCACACATGCTCTCTCTTGCTCACACACACGCTCAATTTATGGTAGAACCGTGGCATATTTACATGTTGCCGTTCATAATTTTTTTTTTTCTTCTCCTTCATAAACTGCAAGGCTGCAGTTTTTCCTCCGACACACCAGCTCCGGCGTTTCGCAGAAAGGTCCCCTGGGCTACGCGCGGGGTCTTCCAAGAATAATAAGGACGCCGCTGAGCTGCAGCTGATTAAAACCGATCCGGCGACACGGCATCAATTAAACCTGCGCTCCCCGGGTGTAACCATGGACACATGGCTGCAGGAGCACGCGCAGTCGCTTGCAGAACGGTGCCATCGCGAAGGAGAACAGCCCCACCAACACACTTTGAAGTTGAGGGTCCCTGGCCCCCAATCCCACACAATTCAGAATAGATTCCTTTGTGCTTCCTGTTTTTTTTTTTCCCTCCTTTTTTGCTCCAGCTGGTGAAAAGTGGCATACCTGCACAATAGGTGATGCTTATTTTTATGCAAACCTTGACTACACAATGTCATGTGGTTTTATTTTGTTACCGAGGCGTGACCGGCATAGGCAAAAGGAAAAAAAAAGGGCACTCCATTTAGGGCCAGCGTCAGCACAGGAGGCTGTGGATGAGCTTATTTGCATTTAGACGCGAATGCAATTTTCACCAAAAAAGAAAGCAGTAGATGCCGGCCTGAACCGTGCCGACGTGATGTGCAAATGTGCGAACAGGAGGTGGGCAAAGGGAAGCCAGAGAGAGAGAGAGAGGGAGGGAGGGAGGGAGGGAGAGAGAGAGAGAGAGCTAGCCAGAGTGAGAGAGATACAAAGAGAGAGAGGGAGAGAGAAAGGGAGATAGAAAGAGATAGAGAGAGAGGGAGAGGAGAGAGACAGAAATGAAAAGATTTAGAGAGATAGATAGATAGATAGAGAGAAAGAGAAAGAAATAGATAGGGATAGAGAGAAATAGATATAGAAAGAGAGAGAGAGTGTGTATGTGTGTGTGAGAGAGAGAGAGAGAGAGAGAGTGTGGGTGTGAGAGAGAGAGAGAGGGTGTGTGTGTGTGAGTGTGTGGGTGTGAGAGAGAGGGTGTGTGTGAGCGGCAGAGTGTGTGTGTGTGTGAGAGAAAGGGTGTGTGTGTGAGAGAGAGAGAGTGTGGGTGTGAGAGAGAGAGGGTGTGTGTGTGAGTGTGTGGGTGTGAGAGAGAGGGTGTGTGTGAGCGGCAGAGTGTGTGTGTGTGAGAGAAAGGGTGTGTGTGAGAGAGAGAAAAAGAGAGAGAGAAAAAGGGAGAAAACAGAGCCGTGGAACCTCTTCATTTCGGGTGCCGACGCTCCTCCAAGTGGCACCGGCCTGCTGAGAGGTAAACGCCCGCGCCCACCCGTGATTCGGGCTCTGCCAGGGCCCTCAGCGTGAGAGTGGCCCCTGGCCCCCGGCCTGAGAGCGGCCCCTGGCCCTCAGCCTCAGAGCGGCCCCTGGCCCTCAGTGTGAGAGCCGGCCCCTGGCCCTCAGCCTGAGAGCAGGCCCCTGGCCCTCAGCCTCAGAGCGGGCCCCTGGTCCTCAGCGTGAGAGCGGCCCCTGGCCCCTGGCGCTCCTGCCCAATCACGCTCGGCTTTCAGCAGGAATCAGACCCGTTCATTACCGCCTCCCGCAGACCGCTCCATTTCTCAACGCAGATAACAATCGAATTAAGCGTCCTGTAATCATCTGCATGGGAAAAATAAGACCCCTCCTTTTATTAAACGGGGGGGGGGGGGGGGGCACAAAGCAGCCGTGGCTTTGATACGAGGCGCGGACGGCGCGGACGGCGCGGTGCCGGCAGAGGTCTGATTTATTACCCCGCCATAATTGATGTTTATAAAACAGTGGCTCTCACCAGCTACTCAAAGCGCAGGATGAAAGGCAATCAATCTGCGCGGGTCCCTCAAAAAGAAAAAGAAAAAAACATATCAAAAACATTTGTGTGCAGACGTGGCGGTGGCGGGGCGCGCTTTGAAGTACCGCCCCTCCGCCGCGCCCCTCCGGCTGAGAGGGGTGTAGGGTCGCCCCCGGCTGCTTGTGCGGTTGACACTCTTACCCCCGACACCTGGGGGCCGTTTGTAGTACCTTTCCTCACAGAGCTAACCCCCCCCACCCCCCCCCCCCCGCATCCACCTGCCTCTCTCACCCATGAAATGTAAACCCACATCGCCCCCCCCCCCCCCCCCCCCCCCCCCCGCCTCGACACCTTCCTGTTTCCATCCCCTACTTCCCCTCTCCCCCACATAGCTTACAACCGCGCCAGGCCCCCCTCAACTGCCACTCAAACCCACACCCCCCCGTCGACCCCGTCTCTCAGTCTGACTCAGACTGACTCCAGATCCCCTCCAAACTGCAGCCCGTCAGGACCCAGCACTTCCAGGCTCAGTCCAGAGAAATAAGCAGGAAGTGAAATAAGCAATAAGGAGCACCAGCCTGACTGACGGATAGACCGACAGCACTTATTCCCCCCCATAAAACCAGCAGCACAGCGTGCCGATGGCTCGTGCCACCATAAAGGGACATCGGTTCCATCCCAGTGTCTTATGCGTGGCTATAACGGCACGCTGGAATCCACGATGATTTGCATCAACGCTGCTATATTCGCGTACATACAGAAGACACACACACACACACACAGAAGACCCACAAATAAAAAAAAGTGCGTTCACTGCACTGCCAGACAAGGGGTTTTTCCTCATTCGAAAAACAATAGAAGGAAGAACAAGAAAAGGCAAAAAATTACTGATGAAGAAAAGCAGACTTCTCTTTAACTTCAAGCCTATACACCGAGGTAAATTTCTCAGATGCACTCAAGGGGGTTTTAATCTTTTGTTTAATTTAAAACCACTGAATATGTCTGAGGGTACAATTCATCCCACTGGATATCAAAGCGCAGTAATTATTTCATTATGTAGGAGGGTTATATCACTTGACTAAAGGGAAGAGACGCAATGCAAATGAAATTCCATTTTGAGTTACGAAAATATCCTATTTAGAAATATTTTGATATAAGGTGATCCTTTCGCAGGATAAAGGCCGCTTTGACTCCAGGTCTGAGCGTTAGCAGTAAGAGGCTAAAGAAGTCTCCAATTTATTTTTAATGGCCCTTTGGTGCATATAAAGGGATCCCTGCCTCAAAAGGACTTTAAATCGTTTCCTATGGGCGCTCATTAATACCCCAGCCTAATTTATAATCTGACCGGTGCTATAATAATGCGCGTTCGCTGCTGCTGCTGTGGCTAAAGTGTTTCAGCAGGGCATTGCTGGGACCTGGGCTCTCTCACAGAGAGATGCAGCAGGGCAGGGCTCTCTCACAGAGAGATGCAGCAGGGCAGGGATCTCTCACAGAGAGATGCAGCAGGGCTGGGCTCTCTCACAGAGAGATGCAGCAGGGCTGGGCTCTCTCACAGTCACATGCAGCAGGGCAGGGCTCTCTCACAGTGAGATGCAGCAGGGCTGGGCTCTCTCACAGAGAGATGCAGCAGGGCTGGGCTCTCTCACAGAGAGATGCAGCAGGGCAGGGCTCTCTCACAGAGAGATGCAGCAGGGCAGGGCTCTCTCACAGAGAGATGCAGCAGGGCTGGGTATCTCTCACAGAGAGATGCAGCAGGGCTGGGTATCTCTCACAGAGAGATGCAGCAGGGCTGGGCTCTCTCACAGAGAGATGCAGCAGGGCTGGGTATCTCTCACAGTCACACGCAGCAAACAAACCGTTAACATCCGAGCGGATCCCGGCCCCCCGCCGCCGCCACCGCGCAGTGACTCTGTAATGACCCCCTTCACCTCCCGCGCAGCGGCGCTAACCTGATTAAGGCCCTCACCTTAGCGAGGGCCTGGTAACAGCGGCTTAATAAAGCACGCGCGGGCCTGCCGGTCCCCAGCTGGGGGGGGGGGGGGAGGGGGGGGGGAGCGAGCAGCGCATCACCAAATCTCGGAAACGTGCACTAAATTGAATCAATCCATCTCGGAAATGACTCTTGTCATCCTCTTTTTCTTTTTTTTTTTTCCTTCTTCTCCCTGTCGCAGGGAGGCCATCTGTGTGAGGGAAAGCGAGGGGGGTGGTGGTGGTGGGGTGTGAGTGTGTGTGCGTGTGTGTGTGTGTGTGTGTGTGTGTGTGCAATCGGTCCCTCATCAGAGCAAAAAACAAGCCCGTCCCCTTGTAGCCTGCACCCCAGGGTAATGCGAAGCAACTGCCTCTATTGACGCTAATGACTGCCTAACGAATGCATTAATAGGCAGCTTACAAGCAGGGGCGCGGGCTGGGAGTATGGCGGGAGGGAAGGGGCTAGACAGGCCAGCGTAGGATGGGTGGGGAGGACGGCCGTTAGCGTGCTCTTCGTTAGCGCGGTTGGCTAAACGACACACCATCACAACACAGAGCAGCTGCTGATGGTCCCATTACATGGAAATGTTCGGAGCTCGTAGAAGGACAGAACAATTACCGGCACGTCACCTACCACCACCAATAATATGCTAAGGAACCAGAGATATATTACATTGCTGGCATTCGGCAGACAAAAACTTTTTTTTACCTTACACCATTTTACCTTACTTTTTTTTAAAACATAGCACCCATTTATACAGCCGGATATATACTGAAGCAATTCAGCTGTCTCTAGCACACAATGGCAGTGTTTGCAAACCCAAAGTCCCATAACTATCAGACTACACTGCCCATGTACACATGCAGAGGAAGACACGTCGCAAAGGTAGAAATAATGACCCCCCCCCCCCACCTCCACCTTCGGAAAACACGAATACGAATTTGTTCCACGCCGTACCCACAATGCAACGCGGTCTGTTAAAAGAGAGTCGGGGAAAAAAACGAATCAATTGCAGCCAATGCAGAGGAGGCTGCCCAGCGGCGTGCCCTCGGTCCTCGCGTGTCTGGGGCCGCTCTTCCTATTCGTTTACCGCTGCCTCCGTCACGTTTCGTACCGCCCTGAGACGGTGTTGTGCTGAGCCGCATTTATCTTTCGTACTGCGGGAAGGAACAAACGGGAAATACAAGGGCAGACAAAGAAAGGCAAAATAAAACCCGAGAACTGCTGGTGTGACCAAAAAAAGACTATTATTTTTTTGTAGCCTTGTACCAAAGAACATATATTGTTTTTTTTTTATATATATGTATATATATTTGCTACCATTCTTGAAAAGAATCTGCTAAGATATCTTGATTGCTTTATTATAGCGCATGATAAGACGTGACTGCTCATTTTACACAAACGTGTGCACTGAAGCAAGTGAGGCCATGATGGGTCTGAGTGCCTACACAGGCAGTTCAACCTTGAGAGAGCAAAAAAAAAAAAGACAGCACACAATAAGGAAGACGTCCGGGACGCACCCGACGCGCGGAAAGCGCGAGTCGTGCGTCCGTCTCCCTGCCGGCCTCCATCACGTGGGCCCCGACGCGAAGCCTGCGGTCAGCGGGGGCCGCGGGGGCTGCGGGGGCCGCTGGGGGGGGCCCCGAGCAGCCAGCCTCTGACACAAATGCAGACAGATACCTGTGCGGGAGAGGCAGGGCCCCAAGATGAGAGCGCGGCTCGGGGGGGTGCAGCAAGCCAGAGAGCGAGGGGCGGAGGCGGGGGGGCGGGTGGGGCGGGGGGGACGGGGTGATTGATTTCCTGTCCGGCCTCCCAAACCAACCAAATATGTCACCCAGACAGGCACTTTAAAAGCGGCCCCGGTCCTGCCTGGAGATTTACTGCTCTCTTGCCTTTCAAACCCTCAATTAGTCCCAGAGATTATTGATACAAAGACTGGATCATAAGTAAGTCCAGAGCGGCATCGATTTTTCTTAAAGCAGTGATGTCACTGAATTTATGGGCGCCGGGTTGTTAATATTTGGTTCTCCATAAATTTCACTTATCTGCCTGGAAGGAGGCTGACGGAGAGATGAATCTTGCCGGGGTAATACCAAAAGCAGATGACACTACTAAAATCCACAGGTCGGCTTGATTTGGTTGTTTTGCCGTTTCCATTATACGGATTTAACAAACCCGCACAGGACTCCGGTGCTAAGATTGATTTTTACAATCGCAGACCGATTGAGCACACACCAACCCCCTAAACCAGCAACAAAACAAAAGAGAATGTATAACGGATTATCTTTTTATTTGCGCTCCAAAATCTAAGTTAAGGTGGGACAGGAGGAAGAAGCAAGCGTGAAGACACAGTGGATGGGCCTTGTGCTCAACGTTAAGGTAAAAGGAAGTGCATCTGCGGGAAGACTGCACTTGCAGAGCAGAGGCAATAAAAAGGCTCCATGTGGATCGATATATCGACTGGGTGGCACTGTGTACAGCTCAACTGTCCTGCCCGCCTACGTCGCCCAGCAAGTGTCCCTCCCTCCGCAACGTAGCAACACCAAACTGTCACCCGCATGCTGCAAGGGCCCTCATAAGCATGCACACTACAAACATGGAAGACCGTCAGACACACACGCACAATTATACAGACAGCATTACAATTACAGGTATTTACCAGATGCTCTCCAGAGCGACTTACACAACTGTTCACTGTACATACATTTAAATTGCATCCATTTATTTATCCATTTACTTATTTATACAGCCGGATATACGCTGAAGCAATGCCGGTTAAGTACCTTGCTCAAAGGTACAACGGCAGTGTCCCCACCCAGGAATCGAACCTGCAACCGTTAGGTTACAAGACCAGTTCCATACCCATTATGCTACACTCCCGCCCAGACCTAGCACATGACCAGCTGCCTTCAAGCAGAAAACACAAGTGATGTTCATGCACAAAAGATTGAGATGGAGACACATGACACCGACTATAATAAAAAATAAAAAACTGCCAGCAATTCATCACAACTCTACAGTTAAGGGTAATTTAATGTTTTTGAAAGATCGGTCCAATAAAGAATAAAAACGGCAACGCGCAGACTGACAAGTGTAGCAGTTTATCATACATCTACTGCCGGAGAAATGTTAGAATTAAAAAAGCAAGGTGAAAGAGAGCTATATCCGGGGGTTGCTGTAAAACCAAACAGAACAATGAGCCTGGCAGATTTGTCTGCATGCAAATTCGTCAAACTGACTCATCTTCCTCACCATTTTGCTTTCCGTCATTTGCAGGGAAGATGCAGAAACCATCAAAATACACGTGCGGCCATGTTGGAATTTCACACATTTTTAACTACTTCAATGCATCATGCTGCTGCAGTTCACAAGCACCGTTACGCACTGACATACTTTAGGGTGAAAATTGCTATTTTTACTCTTTATGGTGAAGACACCAGGATGGCTTACATAAAAAATATAACATCAGTCGAGTAATTATCGAAAAATCTTATAATAAGGTCACAGTGACAGCTAATTAATATAAACACGGCAAATAAAGCGAACTTTTGCAATTATAGGTAGAATGGTGACAAAATCTTGGCAAGAATTAGAGCCAAATTCAATTGGAGGGAAATGGGCAGCTCTGTGAAAGTCTAAGCAGCTGTGCCAGGAAGCATTAATTGCCTGATTTGCAGTCTTAGCAGAGGAAATGAGTCGCGATTTTGGGCGTCGGGGGAAGTAACTAACAGTAAAAATAACTAGGCTTTGAACGAGCTGCCTTTGCCTAAAGAACACTGTATTCAGTATTGATTACCTGCAGTTCAGGGCCATTTGTGGGACAGCTGGGAGCCATGGCCTGAGCAATATTTCCACAGGATCTGATGGAACAGGCCCCGGAGCTCATTATAGGTTAAAGAGAGGAGAGGAGAGGTGGGAATGACACATCCACCCAGCTATTCAAAAGCTAAAAGATCCTCATCCACACACACATCCACACACACACGCACGCACGCACGCACGCACGCACGCACGCACGCACGCACACAGACACACACACACACACACACACACACGCACGCACGCACGCACGCACGCACGCACGCACGCACACACACGCACACACACACACACACACACACACACACACACACACACACACACACACAGGAGTAAAATGAAGCTTCCGCAGACGGGAAAGGGGTGCACTTGCACTGTACCTAAGCTCACAGCTCCAGAGTCTCGTTAAGATTAAAGATCAGTAGCGACGGCGGGGGGAAGTTCGGGAAGCCACCGGATGTGCACGAGCAGAGCATCCTCGCCTTCGAGCCAGAGAGGCGAGGCCAGAGCAGCCGTTTCCACCCCCAAAAAACTCACGGCGTTAATTATCCGGGGAATCACTGGCGGCGGGGGGGCGGGCAAATTAGGCCGGAGAAAAACGCCTCTGCAAGGCCCAGCCGAGGGCTGATTAATGGCGGAGGTGCGCTCTGCTCGGCCTCCAATCCGCGGAGACGGCACGCTGTTTACCCCTTTTTCCGTCCCCCTACCCCACCCCCCCCAACCTCGCTCCCCCGGTGCATAAACGTGGTGCGTGGCCCGCTTGCTAGTTTACCACAGACCGGTCATCATCCATTGTACCACTCAAGAGCAAAGTGATTTATTCTAGCCAATTACTGCTGCACTTTTCCCCTTCCTGGAACCACTGCGCAATTGATTGAAACCTATTGAAAACAAATTAGCCGACACTGGAACTTCAAGGATTCCTCCTCTGTGCCTGTCTCCGGTGGCCTCGGCGGGGTGAAAAAAAAAATCCATAGCTCCGGATATAGGAGGCTCCTTTTTCACCGCCCCGCGCTCCGGCAATTAATACTCGTTTGCACCGGCTTAATTGGCCACCGCGAACACGGGCTGAGGCGAGTCTGCGATATCGGGAATTTGGGTTACATGGCCTGCAGCGCGCGTCCTCTGGGGGAAACGTGGAGGACGGTCAGAGTACCGTTGCTAATTTTTCTTGCTTTTCCTGTTTTTTTATTTTATTTTATTTTTTTTTGCAGATGCAAAGTTACTCGGCAGATATCACTCGAAGTGGCAAAGGTCGTTAAGAACGACTATAGAAACTGAGCCCAGAACCCAGAGCCTGGGAATTAAGGTTTGTATGTATCACCTACAGTAATGGTTCCATTGCAGGCCTCCAACATAAGCATGGAGTTCCTGTGGTCCTCCAGGAAGTGAAGCAGGTCTTATTCAGAATGGACAAAAGAAATACACAACAGGTTCACACCTTTGGCCATCCTTCTGTTATGAGCCCCTTGGTGACTTTTGAGCGCACATGCTCCTTGTGTTGCTGTAATGTTGAGTGTGCCAAAGGTTAACAAAGAAGTGTGTGTGTGTGTGTGTGTGTGTGTGTGTGTGTGTGCATGCTTGTGCGCACAAGCATATGTGTGTGTGTGTGTGTGTGTGTGTGTGTGTGCATGCTTGTGCGCACAAGCATATGTGTGTGTGAGTGTGTGTGTGTGCGGGTGCGCACGCGCATGTCTGTGAATATGCGTGTGTGTGTACGTTTGCATGCGTGTGTGTGCCTATGTGTGTGTGTGTGTGTGTGTGTGTGTGTGCGCGTGCATGTGTGTGTATGTGTGTGTGTGCGGGTGCGCATGTGTGTATATGTGTGTGTGTGTGTGTACGTGTGTGTATATGTGTGTATGTGTGTATGTGTGTGTGTATGTGTGTGTGTGTGTGTGTGTGTGTGTGTGTGTGCGTACACATGCATTCCCCTTGAGCAGGTGCTCCACGCATGGGCTTAAAATGTCAGCCAGGTTAGAAGGTCCTTCAGAGGGCAACGCAAATGAATTACCCCAGAGAGACGCAGCCCGCGTCTCCGCGCCGAAGGTTAACAAGGAAGAATGGGACGCGCCTAGCGCCGGGGAGCAAGGGGGGGGGGGGGGGGGGGGGCGGGGGGGGAGGCGAACAAGTGCTAAAACAGCTGCTGAACGGAGTCGGGAAAATGAATCACAAGGCGGCAGTTCAAACGGGGATCTTTAAAAATGAGTCCTGACAAGGTCCTCCACAGCCGAATGTATCAGAGCCTCCCCCTGGCACGCTCTGCTCTGCTCCGCGCCCCGCTCCCCGCCCCGCTCCCCGCTCCCCGCGACGCTGGGTTTGATGAGGCGTGCGCGGGGGCTAATGGCGCTGACCCCGCTAAGTGAACTAGGCGAGCCTTAATTCGATCGCGCGCGGGCGCTAATAAGCGAAGCAGCGCCCGCGCTCTCTTCGGGGCCCGAGCCGACGGCTGATTTATAGCGTCGCGCGGCGGACGCGAACGCGATTACGGCTCGCTTTCGGGTCTGAATCGCGGGGGAAACGACCCGGGCGGGGAAACGTGAGAAATGAGGGGAATCAACGGCCGCTGCTCGGCTCCCTCCGCCCCTCCTCGCCCCCCCCCGCCCACCCGTCCCCCCGCCCATCCTCCCACCCCGGCTGATGGAGCATGTGCTCCCAGGTGCCAGGGCAGCATTACAGAGCCTTGCTCTCGCCTCCTAATTAAAAGGACAAAGCGAAGGATCTGCTTCAGCTTATAAAAAGAGAAGGATAAAAAAAATCCCGACAGCTTCCGTGTGACGAACGTCCCGGGGAGGACCCGCGATACGGGCCGCCATTTTGTGCAATCCCCCCCTCACGGACCCCCCTCCGCAGCCGGCGGGCCGGTGTCTGAATTATCTGCTCGGTTTCTCCGCTCTGATCTCCCTGTAATTTGTTGGGCTAATCAAAGGAGCAGGGTTGGCTGGCTTCCTTGCGTGCTAGTTTTGTAGAGGAAACAGAAGGCATTCGCTGTTACTACCTCCAGAGGGAAGCCTGTGAGGTTGCCGAGGGGGGGGTTGGGGGTGGGGGGCGGGGGGGTGGGATCGGTACCCTTCGCTGAACACTAAACGCAAACTAAACCTCAACTTCTCTGTGGCAACTCTCAGCGATGACTTAAAGGATACCCACATGCAGAGTAGGTGTAGGAGCTGGAACACGTACTAAAATTACCAGGCTCAGGTTCGAGCGTGGCCTCACGACTTTGCCCTCGTGTGGAAAATACGATACGAGGCATAAAGCAAGGAACGCCGGCCCTGAATCCCACTGAAGAGCACCTCCTGAACACAACATTTCAAACGCGCAGAGGTGGCCATACGGCAGTGGGCGGGAGAAAACTTACCTGACAAGGGGGGGGGGGGGGGGGGACAAACACAGAGGTGTGTGCGGTATGTGTGTTGAGGAAGCACACTCGGGATCTGTGAGACAGGGGTGCTCAGGGTTCTCACAGCCTGCCAGGCAACCGGTCGGTGGAGGTGCCGGTTTCCGAAATCGTGCCTCATTAGGAGAGCCTGTCCTTGTTTTTATTGCCTTTAATTAGTTAGCCATTGCTTTAGCAGGGCAGGCTCCTCCAGAGACCTGTTAGGTGCCCGCTTACACAACAGCTGGGCCATAAGGAAGCACCCACACAGGGGGTTAGAGAGAGGCCATTGGTTGCTGACACTGCAGCCTGGTGTAATGGTGACCATTATTGGTGCTTGTCATTTTCAGGCTGAAACTGATGTCACAAAGGGGGTGGGACTAATTTGACTGGCATTCTCAAGAGCTAGGCATATATGGGTCTCGTTTGCCTGTGACAACGTTTTTTTTTTTACGACAGATGTGATTTTCTCACCTAAAGCACATGCCTGAATCATGTTACACGTGTGATTTGACGGTGCTGCTCCATGAGTGTTGAAGTGTGCTGTGATGGAAAATTAAACAAGCCGGGTGACTGTTATAAGGTGAGGAAGAAGTCACCTGATGACAATAGGGGTAGTGTGGAAAGCACAGTATCATAGAATATAACGGAATGTAACTTTCATAATTTTATAAATTTTGCAAAAACCACCCATTGGTGTGGAAAGCCCGGTTAGGCAACGCATTTCATAAAGGCTTGAGCTGTTCCTTTCTCTCATAAGACTCAGAGGGGTACAGAAAAGGTACACATAGACCAGGAAAAAAACCAGCGGGACAAATTGCTTTCAAATAATTTAGCCGCAGAACATTTTTGTTCACACCACGCGATACGGCACGAGGACAGCCACCGTAAGCCTAACGAGAGAAACCACCCGCAGCTTTCAGTTGTTCCCGCTCCCCTTTCTCTCATCGCATCAGCCGATGGGCAGAGTTCAGGGAAGCGCCGCCCGCCTTTCCGGAAAGATGTTCTACGACGGGGGAACTCCGGGGAGCTCCAGACGGTCTTCCCGCTGGCCCCTTTCCAGCTTCCGGGGCCGACCGGAGGAGAGACACAGGCAGCCGAGGGCACGCCGGTCGGCCCCTGTCCCCCCCCCGCCCGAATACTGGGGGCTGGGGCCCCGGGCACCTCTGGGGAGCTGTTGGCACGGCGACCACATGAATGAGAAGGCTTGCTTGCATCACAGCTCTGGCCCAGGCAGCACGCTTTCAGTCCGCAGGGCAAGAGCGTGCGTCGAGGCCCAACTGTGTTCATGCTCCTGCTCGCATTAACACGGCAATATTAATTTACCAAGACCGTATCTGCCCCCCGTTTTCTCAACAGAGGAAAAAACTGAGAGTCGATGTGTCAACAGTAAGTCACAGTTGCCAAGCTGTGAGTACTTGCCCCTGAGGTACACTGTTGTTCAGGAAACCCCTTGGCCTCTAAGTTGTCATAGTAACCCCCAGGAGAATCCTCTCTTGATGGAGACAAAACCTTCACGCGCAAAGCAAGCAGAGAGAGAAATGGGCGAGAGGACAAGCTAACATGGGAATGTACACAATCAGACAGCGAGTGTGTACTCAGTGAGCTAAGCCTCCCTAGACTCCAGAGTGGCTCAGGCTGTAAGGGGACTCACTCTGAACACAGGCCGAGCCCTATGGCCTAGACGTCAATAGATCGTCTGGCCCTCTGATATTAGTTGACTCTGGCCAGAGGTTCAAAAGGGGTGAGAACTGAACACAGGGCACAATATAATTACTAGGACCATTAAAACCACTTCTAGCATCACACTCCTCCAAGAGGATACGGTTTGTGGAAATGTGCAGGACTCGATTGGCTAGGCTTCTTCGGGTAGACTCCTCTAAAAGCGCACCCGCGGACCCGCAAACAGGCGCTCGCACGTTCAGGCAGGTATTTACTGTGAGTGAGGCTTGATCTCTGATCAGTGCTGGCTCTCCAGCCGAACGCCACGCAGCCTGCTGTGCCGATAGCAGACGCTCTTTCCCAGGTACGGGGAAGCCAGAGGAGCGCTTGTGCTTCCGTTGCCGTGTTCTCCCCGTGCGGGGAGGGGGGGCTGGGGCACGGGCACAGGGCCCCCGAATCTGCAATTCCAAATAACGTAAAATAATCCATAAAGATACGCCGAGGCGTCCTCGCCGCGGGGCCCCGGGGCCCGGGGAGCCTCACACGGGGTTCACCGCTTCTCTAAACAACCCCGCAACTCGTCCGCCGTCTCGCCGACAGGCAGCGAGATTTAAGGACGGCCCTCTGGCTCTCCTCTGCCGTTACATCCATCACGCACACACACACACACACACACACACACGCGGAGAGAGAGTCGGTCCCTTCAGACGCCGCTGAATAAAATGTCACCCGAACATCATTCTCCAGGCAAGCAGAGCCAAGCCAGAGCACCGCCACCTCAGCCGCCACTCCCCGTCGCCGTGGAAACGCGAGGCCGATCTGAAAGCTGCAATGCACAGGGGAGCGGGAGCGGGCGAGCCATGCCCGATGAGAATAGCGCCACACGCTAACACCATTTCCACAGGGGAGGATATGAATCCCCCAGTCTGGGATTCGGCGCCCAACAGTGCACCCTACACATCTGTCCTGACTGCCGCCCAACGCCAGCTTTCCCCCCCAAAAAATAATCAGCGAGCAGGCCTCCAGGCCAGCTGGGGGCGCTCCAAAAGGTCGACCCCCTCCTACAAAGCGAATCTCAGAGAGCGACGTTAGCGCGGGCGACGGCTTCAAAATAACCCCGACCGGCATCACGTCCGCGTTCAGACGCGGCGTCAAAACCGATTCAATTACCGCTCCTTTAATTTTTTTCGATCGTCGAACCGGGAAACGACAGGCAAACGGCTTCCAGAATCTCGGCCCCTTTGACGGGCGCGCTCCGAGCAGAGACGGCCGGCGGCGTTAAAAGAGCGCCGGTACAATAAAAACAAAGGGGCGGGGAAGGAAATGTTCCACCTTTCGCCCCCGTCCCCGGCAGAATTACGTTTTTAGCATCCCGCGTTTGAAAGCTAACAACCCTCGCAGTCACCGGCTACAAAGTGCACCCCTCAAGTCTCTCTAAAGACTCTTTAAAGGCTGTCTCTTTTTTTTTACATGCCTCCGGAGAGCGCCGCACAATTATGGGCGCAATTATAAAAACATCGAGGCACAGCTAGCCGCCTTCGCGCGCCCGCAAAAAAAAAAAAGGACTTGAAAGCGACGATCCAGCCATCGCTGCCTTCATCTTCGATATGAAGGAGTCTTTCAAGTCCTGATGGCGCTGGCAGGCTCATTAAATGCAATCCATCTGTCCTTAATGCAGCAGGCAGCGAGTCTAATGGAGGAGAGAGCGTGCTCGCCTCAGACACAGCCGCCCCGCGCCGCGCCAGAATGGAAATCTGCTTCACGGCTGCGGCCCCGCCACTCCTACGGGCTCAGAAATGGAACAGGTGACATCACTGTTTATTCCTGTCAAACCCAAAAGTGGCGTTGCAAATGGGTCGAAGATACTGGTGGGTGTGGGTGTGGGGGTGGGGGGGGGTTTGGTGTTATCATGTATGGCTGCAATTTGAATTTTTTGCAATTTTCTTTTTTTTTTTTTTTTACACTTGCAGAATGGAGAAATGCCTTTCACACTGTGGGCTGTGTAAATTCATAGTTTAAAACGGTACCTGCCCACTATCTCCTGACCTGAAACCAGCGTGGTTCCTGTTATGATCATATAGCAGTTCATAACGCAAGTGTAATGCACTGTTACCACAATGGGCTTCATTTCAAATCCAAGCATACAGACTAATTACTGCAACAGCATCACAAAAAAAGAATACCCCAAGACAAATGTACCCCCCCCCTTTCAAAACCCTGTGTGATCTCGATGTATTAATGCACATAAACTGTAGAAGATGTGACAGGCTGCCAGTCGGACCCCACTGCAGCAGGAACCAGACGCATCTACACGTGACTGCTGACCCTCACCCCAAACACACCCCAAATATATCACCAGGGCACCGTCTGTGGTACTGACAGAGAGGAGTGGTCAGAGAATGTAGTTCAGCTTTCTGGCTGGGCTCTTCCTGGATTAGCTTCAGAATGTTCACCTTAAGCGTTTGTAAGAGCAAAAAAAAAAAAGAAGTGCTCTTGCAGGTCAGTCGCCAATTCATCCCACTGCCTTTCACAAATTCCACTCGAGTGCCGTTTGCTGGCTTCCCATCGACTCGCCTCTTTGTGTCTTCCGAGCGAGCGGCGAATCATTTCGGCGCTCGAAAACAAGAGCGCACGGCGGCCCGCGAATTAAATGAAAGATTACATGCACACTGCGATAGTGTATGCGATTCGCATTTGGAACTCTGCAACAGACTCAACAGAGTCATATTTCAATTCAATTCTCATTAGGAAAATACATAAATAAATAAATACTAATTTATGGGTCCAAAATACATTCATCCATACGCACCAGAATACAAACCTTGACCCCGAGGTTAACTGGCCTCATATCCTGCAGCTAATCCCACTCTTGATGTTTTAAATGTAATTACGTTACATAATTACGGTCAATTCTCTGAAGCAAACACAAGGGAGTCTTAAACTGTGCTTTAGCAATTAGGCACCTGCTATTAACACCGTGCTCCACTACTGTTACATTATTATTCCCCTAAATAAAAAAAAGACTTTTCTAAGATTTGGTGTCTCTGTGATACCTATCAATTATTATTATCCTTCATCTTTCAAATATTACGCACGTGCCACCGCACCGTTTCATTAACTGCAATTTGAAAAAACATCCTTTTGACATTTCCTGAGTACCGAATAAAAAGCAGCCGCCTTTCCGCTGTCGTCGAGCTCGGCCGCTTCTGCGGAGCGCCGGGAGAAACGAACCGGAGGCGGTCCCTGGGGGGCCGATCAAGGGGGACGTCACGACGCAGCATCACCGGCTTCACGCAGAGACAGGAGGACCCTGTTAGCGCCTCCCCCCCCCCCAGCCTCCCCACCCCCCCTCGCGCCCAGCGTTATTGCCAATCTTTGGCTGTTGGAAAAAAGGAGGGAGAAAAAAAAAGAAAAAAGAAAAAAGAAAAACGCCGGATGAATCTCCTCGCCGCAAACAACACCTCCTCTCCCCTGCCAATCGGCTTCCCACACACAGGCACTTAGGCCCGGCGGACGGGTGAATGGATGAGGGGGCCTCTGAAGTCAGGCCAGAGCTGCAGTGATTACTCGCCTCGGCGGGGGGAGGGGGGGGCGCGGGGGGGGGGCCGAGGCGCGGGGGCCGTCCGGCGCTCCAGAGCTGATTACAGATTAGGCAGCGCCCCGGTCGGCTACAGCAGACGCTCGGGAGCGACGTCTCCCCTGCCCCCTTTTCCGAGGCGACGCGGTGGGCTGCTCGGAGCGAGGGGGGGGGGGGGGGGGCGGGACGGGGAGAGAAGGGGAGGGGGCTGAGGTGGGGGGGGGGGGGGAGCAGGGAGTGAGGAAAGGCGCTGATTCCGTTCATTAGGGGGTTTTGGGGGGGGCTGGAGAAAAGGCGTAAGGATGGAGGAGGTCAGGGGAGGGAGTCACCTGTGGGTCAATTAATTCTGCTGGAAATGTTATTACAAGTCAGAATTTATTGTCACGCGGGCTGCATTAGCGTCGCGCGGGGAGCCCGGGGTCGCAGCCCCTGCCGAACAGGCGGATAAATTGGAGACATCTGGAGAACAGAAAGCGGAGGGGGGGGGGGGGGGGGGGACTTGGGGGGGGGGTGGGGGGGAAGAGATTATTGATGCTGAAATTCTGAAAGCCAAGGTCTCAGCCATGAATCCACCAGCACCAGCCAATAAATTAGCGTGGAGATAAGGAGTGAAGGATGGGGTGTATTAAAGGAGGCATTCCCCCCTCCTCTCTTGACTCCGGAGTGTCACAGACGTTTGCTCCCCCCCCGAGGTATTAATGCTTAGCTAAGCAGGGAGGAACGACAGGAGGAGACAAGGTAAGAGCAACGAGGGGGAAGGGAAAGGAGATTACAAGCAGGAAATGAGAACCAAATCAGCCTTGACGAAATAAAAGCAGATACACAGGAGGAGAGAGTGAGGCTTCACCCGGCACCTCAGCTCCCTCATTACCAGTGGTTATTTCAGTGTGCAGGCTGCAACTGCTTTCTCTGTCACACTCGCACACGCACGCACACACAAGCACATGCACGCACACACAAGCACACGCACACATGCACGCACATTCGCACACAAACACACACGCACGCACACACGCACGCACGCACGCACGCACGCACAAGCACACGCACGCACTTACACACGTATGCACGCACACACACACGCGCGCACGCACGCACATTCGCACACAAGCGTATGTACACGCACACACGCGCACACATACATTCACACACACACGCATACATACACGCACGCACGCATACATGCGCACACATACACACACATGCACAAATGAGTTAATTATGAATAAAAGTATAGAGTGGAGAATATGATTGTCTTCAGACTGAAAACCCGTCTTCCCTTCATTCACACTTTCAGCGAAAGGAGAAACGTATTCTGGCAGACCTGATGACTTCCTAATTCTAAGTGGCTGGGATCACAGGCCTTCTTATCTGTCTATTAAAATGTTAGGAAATGTGAGCGTATATCGATACAAGCTGGTCCCTTCTTGACAATTAACTGCCCCGACCCAGGGTCACGGCACACTGGTGGTGTGTGGTCAAGAGGTCCTGACCTGTGTCTGGACACGGGGGTCGCAGAAGGTCAAGAGGTGCAGTGAGGGCCCATAAACACCAGGAGTACATCCATAACGATTAGACGGCAGCAGACCTTAATGGTCGCGACCTTTGACCTGGCCACCATGACAACATAGCGGAATGCCTGAACAATCGGCGGAACAGAAATCCAGTGGCGGGTGGCTGAAAACAATGCGGATCAATCAAGAGTCATTTTCTTTCCAGTTTCAGAACCTCGGTGATTATGAAAAAAGGGATATTTTTCTCATTTGCTGGCTCTCTCTCTCCCTGATTCTGGTAAATGAGAGAGAATAGTCATGAGTGAAATGTCGGCTACAAGATAAAATTATAAAAACAGCTTAATTTGCCTTTCTGCCAGTATCCCCTATCAAAAACACGGGTGCACCGTAAGCATGCCACTGATCACTTACATTAATTGACAAAATAAATACATATATATTGGCTGAATTAAATACTGACATAATTTAAACAAAAAAGTCACCCACAACCATAAAGCAGGGACCTGCAAACCATATTCTTTGGATGGTTTCTGCGCGTATCACAGAAAGGCAGCAACACAGCACATTCAAATTTACACGGCTCTGTCGGCATTGGGAGAAAACCGCGTTAGCACCTTAAGCTCCACCAGCCAACGTTTTTGCATGGAGACTGACGTGCTGACGCCTGATCTGAAGCAACCTTGCCAGGGGTCAGGTGGCCATAAACTGCAGGAGAACCACCAAAGATCTGAAGGGTTTTCAAATGCAGATTGCCGCAGCCTCCGGGCAGCATCACACGGTGAGACGCACAGAAGGCCTTCGGGAAGAGCCGCTGTTTTCCAACCGCGCGAGCGAGCGACCCCACACAAGCAGAGCTCAGAAGCCGTCTCCGAGACAGCGAAATAACGACAGGTATTTCAGGAAAAAGAAAAAGTATCTGAAGTGAACTGTTACGATAATCCTACCTCCATCCTGTTTTTAGTCTTTACGCACACTGAACGCAACGCATAAAAAACACAACCATCACAAAAATAAAAACGGCTTCAGAAACGCAACAAAAATTTCAACAAGTAAGAATAAATGCATTTCACCAAAAAGGTAATTTATCAGCATTTTATTTATCTCCGGAAAGTATTCTCTCACAACCAGAGAAAATATCTATTACACTGCGAAATGTCAAGGGATCTCCACCTAGACTACATGCATATATAAAAGTGTAGAGGGTGAGAGTGATATACTGAGATTTGATACTTCACAAATAATAGCAGTTCTCTCAGGGGGCTTCTGGTCTTCTGCACTAATGTCTTCTTATTGTCGAGAATAAAAGTAAATCCTGGAGAAATAACAGCTACAATTTCAACCGCCCTGAATCCCACAGCATTTCATTTTATTCTTTTTTCTAAGACACAGATATAAAACACACAAAAACATGCACAAAAAAACATAAGAACGCACTGACACACTTGATCGATACAGGCAAGTAACAGTATACACATACACACACACAAACACACCAAAACCGATATACAGTATACTGCGCGCACACACACATATAGTACACAAAAGTAGACCAATAGAGGCACACACACCAGCACACATACATACTCTACATACATACACACAGGAGAATACACACTCTACATACACACACACAGGAGTATACAGACTCTACATACATACACACAGGAGTATACAGACTCTACATACATACACACAGGAGTATACAGACTCTACATACATACAGGAGTATACATACTGTACATACATACACACAGGAGTATACATACTCTACATACATACACACAGGAGAATGCACACTCTACATACATACACACAGGAGTATACATACTCTACATACATACACACAGGAGAATGCACACTCTACATACATACACACAGGAGTATACATACTGTACATACATACACACAGGAGTATACAGTCTACATACATACACACAGGAGTATACATACTCCACATACATACACACAGGAGAATACACACTCTACATACATACACACCAGCACACATACATACTGTACATACATACACACAGGAGTATACAGTCTACATACATACACACAGGAGCAGGAAGGCCTACTCCAGCGATGGCTGGCTCTGAGTCTGTGGGGCTCACTCTCTCCACCGCTGCACCCCAGAGGCCAGGACCTCTCCCTCCACCTCCCCCGCAGAGGGGCCGGCTGGCTTGTTTAAAGATCCCCACCTCATTATTTACCGAACTGTTCAGTCCTCCACCTTCACCTGCTCTGTCTCCACACCACCGACCTGCCCCCCAGCCCTGGAAGGGCGCTCAGCGCAGAGGGGGCTCAGCTTATATAATGGGGGGGGGGGCTGCATTATGTGCTGTGCCTCTGCACCAGCATGCACAGGGAGAGAGGGAAACTTCGGACTCCGTTTCAGATTCAATGCCTCACCTCTCCCCCCCCGAACATCGCGGGCTCTGTAGTTTCAGCAGGGTGAAACCCATGTGTCACATCGCAGATTCCGTATCCGATTTTGCCCACCGTTTTTTGGCCATTGTACATTTTTGTCACATCGTATAATTACTTTTATGATAGAGAAACTCTTGATAATTGTGGAGGATCGAGTTACAAAAAAGTGCGGTATTGATTAAAGGGCTAAATAATTTACAAGCAAATCAATGATAGAATGGTTTTATAGCAGACATTTATTTCGCAGGATGCTCTTGATGAATTCTGGTGGCAAATGAATGCTCTGAGCAGTACCATACACCGAAAAAGCACAGAAGAAAATCTAAATGAAAAGGGCTTAGAATCCATTTTTCAGCTGTTATTCCTGCGTATTAAATGTGATTGTCCGACCGTCAACCGCACAATCACTTCACAAGTGCATCACTACAGCTCCTTACACCGTGGGACTTAATGAGAAGCAACTCCTCTATTATTTAATCAACGCTCGCAAAAGCTGCTTCAGTAAACGAGTGCCTGCTTGTTAGCACAGCCTGTCCCTGACAAGGAAGACAAGAGCAATTTATAGAAAGAAACCTCTAGAAATACGAACCCCCCCCCCCCCCCACCCACGACCAAAGCCCTCAGGTTTTCAAGGCCAGCCTTCAGGCCCTTTTAAAGGCAGCGATTCGACCTCCCGCCCGCCAGCCCCGCTTCATGGCAAAGAGAATGAAAGGGCGGTGGAAACCACGGCGACCACAGCCCAGCTCTGATCTGCCCGCTGCTTGGACAGTGATGCGAACCGTTATTGGCAACCTCGTCCTCAGTCCTCCACCGCCACCCCCCCCAGCCCCTCCCCCCCCCGCTAGCCGGGATCGCTAACCGCCTTTTGCTCCAAAAAAAAAAAAAAAGGAAAAAAATAAGGGCCACTGATTCAATCAAGTGTCTGGTTTTCGTTTAATATCTTAATGGCTGTTGCCAAGTCGGGAGCGCTGGGGCAACTGCCTTTGAAGGCTTCAGCCGCGAGAGCCGCAGACCGCCAGAGATATTAGCGAGATGAAGGCGCAGCCACTGACGCTCTCCCCCCCCCCTCCCCCTCCCCCTCCACATGGCGGGTCCCGCGGCGGCCCGCTCGCTCGCTCGCTCGCTCGCCCGCGCCAACGGCGGGCGGCCGGGGCCCCCGGATCGGCCGCGTTTCGCGGAGAACGGGAGAGACTCGGCTCGTCGGTTCCGAGCCGCGCGGTAACGAGGCGCACGCGCTCTCCGCGAAAAAAAAAAACCTGGGAACAATGGCTTGGGCTTCCAGGGAACAAACAGGTGGCCCGATCCGTACGGGGCGCGGGGGGGGGACGGCGACTCGCTGCCAGGGGCGCGGGCCAGAAAGCTCGGAGACGAACAGACGCGCAGACGCACACGCGCGCCCTCCCTGCAGCGGGACGCGCGCTGCAAATAGCGTCTCTGCGGAATATGTTATAGATTACCATATGCCGTCTCGTAAAAAAAAAAGGCTATATGTTCTGCTGGCGAAGGCCCACTTTGCCTTCAGCAGTAAGGGCAGAGACTGATAGCCGACCGGAGCTCTCTTTTCCCCGCTGATTTCTGTCAGCCTGCTGTGACATTTAATTCCCCAAAAAGACATTTCTTGGCATCTCTCTCAAAAATCATTTTCATCACAGAGGAGGGTAAGGGATGACACCCCCCACCCCCCCAAGGGGTCACAGTCCTTTTTTGTCGCAGAACACTCAGCTCTAACAATGTGACCGCGTTCAAAGCCCTGATGCTGTTTTTTTTACTGCAGCGCACGGAGAATGAACCTGAGCCTTTAAAAACGGGGAGCTAAGAACCGATTCGGCTGCTCTTCCTCAGATCAACCGGATCAGCCTCAGATCAGCCTCAGATCAGCCTCAGATCAACCGGATCAGCCTCAGATCAGATCAGATCAGATCAGATCAGCCTCAGATCAGATCAGATCGGATCAACTCCATACTACCCAGGTGGATGAAGAGCAGAAAACGAGAGCATAAAATCATAAAGTTGAGGAAGAGAGTGCTTTACGGGCTGATGTTAAGCGAACAGCGAACCAAGGGCATTGTTTTCTACATATCATTTCCTTGCGTCTCCAGCGCTGCATCCAACCCCAGCTGACAGCTGAGGCCCCTCTTTCTCTCTCAGTGAAGCTTCTTAGTCTCCTGTCAACAGGGACATGAAATGTTTATGCCATCCAGAATGAAGAGTTTTCCAACGGAGGGAAATAAAGGGAAGGAGAGAAAGGAGCGAAAAGAGGGAAAGGAGGGGTCTCAGAAGTGTGAAACGTGGAGCGAAGGCGGCGTGCCGAGGAGAAAGCTTTTTACTCGCTTAATTATTCATACACCTTCAAGAAAGTTGCGCAGGCAATACTCGAGAATCATTTTGAGGATGTTTGTTTATAGCAGGGTTACAGCTAGTTATTATACATGCAAAATCGTATTTAATTCAGTTAAGCAAATGACAGCACATTCAGTAAGTGCGACTTGGCCACCCCATCCCATCCTCTGATAAATGTCTAATTCAGAACGCCAAGAAAGCCCTTCAAAATGGTGCCCGTAACTCAGGCAACGAATGTGACTGAGGGCCCTTTTTCCCCCCCAAAAGCGGTGGAACGGCACTAAAAATGTATGCAAATCTTGCCTGCAAGAATGAATCTTCAGTTGGCCGAGGTTTCCTTTTAACCAGGACAAGCAGGAAGAAAGGTAAAGGTACACCATGAGAAAATCAATGCAGATCATGATGAATGCCACTTTTTTACCAAACGAGTGGTTTAGCTGCAGGCGCATTTTGTCTTTAAGGGCGACGGGGAGACCTTTTAGCTACACTCACACTATGTTGATACACGGCTCCACTTTCAGTCCAAGGCCTAAATACACGGTTTACCTCACACCGCCAGGCAGTCCCGCACATACTCAGGCTGCGGCTTGCAGAGGCCTGCTGGAGATTCCCAGGCCTTCACCGGCCTTCATCCCCCCTCAGCCCTGGTCTCTTGTGGGGTGACGCTGTCAGGGTGGCTCTGGGTGACGGAGCCTGGCACAACCCGCTCTACACGTTTCCCCTCCTAATCTGGTCTCCCCTGCCTGGGTCTCCCCAGGGTGCCCAATCCCCAAACTCCCAGAGTGCTTGAACTTCACACCCACCATTTTCTTTCAGGTGAGCACAACTTGCTTTCTTTTCCTGTAGGCCCACTTTGTTGATAACCCTCAATTTCCTCAATTTTTTCCTCCTGGGTATTGAGGTTTAATTTTGTTTTCATACCTTTTTTTTCCCCAGGCAAGCCAACCATTAGCCTTGCAGGCATCGGGCTACCAGCTACCACACACACACACACACACACACACACACACACACAAATATAACCAGGGGGTTGTGCATGTTTTGTCTTCCTAGATTTGTCCAGCATTAGAGAGGCATCTGTGTGTGCAATGGGGAGGGGGGGGGGATTCCTGCTTTTTCCTCACTCGTGTTGTTTTTTTTCCCTTTTCCCTACCAGCCCCCCGCCCCCCCTCTCTGCACTTGATAGGACTCCTGTCAGTAGCAGCAGAGTTGTGGCCGACCTCTCACCCATAGCTGCTAATTAAGGCTCCACAGTGACAGTTCAAGTGCCTTGCATCAAGTTTGCTGAACCAAAGCATCTAATTGGAGCCTCTTTTCCTTCCTCAATAGCGCACAAAGATTTTCAGACCTGGGCGACAACAATGGTGACATTTCCCCCTCCCACTTCTCCCTTACCCTCTTTCTTTCTCCCTAATTTAGTCTACTTTTTTTTTGTTTACCAAAGAACGTGGGGTTGGGGGGGGGGGGGTGGCGGTTGAGTGTGGAGGGGGGGGGGGGGCGTGGAGTAGAAGCCACATTCTTTCATCTCGCTGTCTGCCAGTTTCAACAACCCTCCCACGAACCAGCTCCGGCCCAGACACACTGACACCTCAAAATTCCTGCCTCCCCACACTCCCTGCAGCTACTGACATATTGCCCGGTGCAGAGGAGGTCAGAGGTCAGTCTTTAAATAAAACATCAGTGGAGCCTCGGCTCGCCTCCCTCGCTGTTCCGCCGTCTCTCACACGTGACCTCTGACCCCGCCGCCCGCCCCCCACACCTGGCCCCTTCCTAAAATGGAATGCTCTCTCTGTCGCTTTTACTGGGCCGCATAGGCGCGAAGCAGCGGTAATGGATGCTCTTTTACTTTGAAGTTTCGAGGGGGGGGTGGGTGGGGGGGTGGGGGGTGGCGTTCAGTGCGAGCACAGCGTTAAACCGCCACCCACTTTCCCGCCGCGGTCCCAGCATGCTCCTCGAGAAAAACAGCTCATGAACTGTCACGGGAAGACCTCATATTTTAGGAAAACAAGCTTTATGTTCATTTTTTCTTTCTTTTTTTGTTGTTTTTATGTCTGGAGAGAGCTGCTTATGAGAGGCTAACTTGCCCTAGCCAGGTCACGCTTCGGGTCGGCCATGCTAGAACGCGACATCTTCCCGCAGCTCAAGGCTCCACCTGCACTGCGCGGAGCAGGTGGTGTCATTCGAGGGCAGAGGGTCAGTTGCGGATGGATTTCGCCTTCGCTCAGGGAGTGGAAACGCCCGTGGTCGGAAAACTCAGTTCGTATTCACCTGCCTGTGGGCCTCTGATTTCTGTCCGCTAAGTGGAATTCCCTTGCAAGTGCCTTGTGGTGCAAATTTAAAAAAAATGCTACTCTGTCCGTTTTATAATTGCAATGAGGACACTTCCAGAGGAAACTCTGAGGAGTGTAACGGACGCACGGTGTGGGATGACCTGGCTCGGCGCAGCCGCCCTGCCCCTCCCTGCCCCTCCCTGCCCCTCGCTGCCCCTCCCTGCCCCTCCCTGCCCCGCCCTGCCCCTCCCTGCCCCTCCCTGCCCCTCGCTGCCCCTCCCTGCCCCTCGCTGTCCCTCGCTGCCCCTCCCTGCCCCTCCCTGCCCCTCGCTGCCCCTCGCTGCCCCTCCCTGCCCCTGCCTGCCCCTCCCTGCCCCTCCCTGCCCCTCGCTGCGGGCACGCCGCTCATTTTACAGCCCAAGGCGCTTGTTTTCACTGCCCAGGCCTCGCAGTCAGGCAGTCAGTCAGAAGGAAGAAGGGCCCTGTTTAACGAGCACCGCTGCCTGTTCCAGTTCTCCTGGCCGCGTCCGGTCCTGGGCCGGTGCCAGCGCAAAAAAAAAAAGGGTTTCCCCTCTTATCAGAGAGTCAGGGAAGCGGGGCCTGCCCTTCTGCTTGGCAGCGCACCTGCGAGCAGGGGGGTCGTCAGTGCCCCCCCCCCACCCCACCTTTTGTCAATTTGTTGCCTCCCCACAATGCATCAGTCCGGCCCGTGTCACTGTGCGATTGCTGCTGCTTAGCTGGGGCTACAGGGACCAGCTTCAGCGTAAACGCACATAAACATCCTCACAGAGAAAGTGGCTCAGGTCTATTGCACCATCCAGCTAGCTAAAATAATGAAAGCACACCCCCCCCCCCCCCACCACCCCCCGCCACCGCCAACCCCAACGTGGCGGCCCATTGGTACAGCCCCGGTGACCCCCCCCTCACCTCTCCGAAACCTCGAGGCGATGCAGCAGTAATGAGGGTCTGCCTCACTGCAGTCAGCCCCCCTCCATAAACAGCAGATGTTACAGAGACGAAATAACCCCAGGAAGAAGAGAGAGACAGAGAGAGGGAGCAAGAGAGAGAGCAAGAGAAAGAGAGAGAGAGAGAGCAAGAGCAAGAGAGAGACAGAGAAAGAGAGAGAGAGAGCAAGAGCAAGAGAGAGACAGAGAAAGAGAGAGACAGAGAGGGAGAGCAAGAGAGAGAGAGAGAGAGAAAACAATTGAAGTGAAGGTTACCCCAGCCTAAAGTGCTGATGTGCATGCTGCCAGTGCTTTTAATTAGGGAAGCTCGCCTGTCTGCCGGTTCTTCCCGCGGAGCCGGGAGGCCGGCCCGTCAGAGAGCAGCCAGCCGCTCAGCCAGGCGCCGGCCGGCCTCCTCAGACGCTGACCGCAGGGCACGGAACCAGGACCGCTGCCCACCGAAAACCTCCTGTTTAGTGCGCGGGGCTCGCCCAGTCGGGCTCCGCGCAGCCACTGGAGCCTGCGGAGCCCTGGGCAGGCTCACACGCGCCCCCCCCCCCCCCCGTCCCGAAGCTCTCGCGCACGCTAATTTCTGCTCCAGCTCGGCACGGCCCCCCCGGTAACCACGGGCAGCGCGCCGCGGCTCTGCGGCGGTCAGGTGACACGGCGTCGCTCGCGATTACCAGTCACGTGCGCGGGCGGCCATGTTGCTCCTGTTCGCAGCGTGTTGTTTGACGGATGCTCAGCACAGCCACAGGCAACAGTCAGATCAATCGCAGGCCTAGGATTTATTTATTTTTTTTGGTTGTTTTCTACAAAGAAGCTCACCAGCATTGATATTGATACAACGGCAGCAGCAGTTTTCATCTTAAAGAACAGACACGCACACACACACATGTATACACACAAATACACACACAAGCACCCAAACACACACACACACACACACACACACGCACGCACGCACGTGCACACACACACACACGCACCCACACACACACACACATATGCACCCACACGCACACACACACACACACACACACATGCACCCACACGCACGCACGCACACACACACACACACACACACACACACGCACGCACTCCTTCCTTTTTATTGAATGTTTTTCTGATCCGAGTGTTACGTGGCGATAAATACTGCAGGATGCTCATTCCTGTCTGCAGGGCACGTGCACTTCGCTCACCCAGGAGTAATACCGAGGTACAGCTTTTAGGAGGTCTGCATGCGGCGGCGCATCTATTATGCATGCGTCGTATACCACTTCTTTACACGGGTCAGCGCCGCTATTTCTTCTGGGCTTAGTCAAATGCCATCGCCACTAAGGAAGACAGCGACCTTCTTCAAATGGAAGAAGCGTGTACGCTTTTTAAAAAAATGTTCTTTTTTTTTTTTTTTTTTACATGCATTGCAAACGACCCCGCCGCTGCCCCCTGGTTTATCCTTTATTACAGCCATAAAGGAAATAAAAGCAGGAGCTTGAATTAAGCCTTAAGAAATAAATAAATAAATAAATAAATAGACTGACAAGAGGCTCGCAGCCGAGCGACCTCCCAAGAAAAGGAGAGCGCGCAGGAAAATAGAGATGTAAAGGGCAAAAAAAGAGGATGTTCGGCTGATAAAAGGCGCGCTCTCCCTCTCCTCCCCTCCCCTCCGCTCTCGCGCGGCGGAATGAATGTCCTCTTTCTCCTTCCCTGCCTCCGCGCTGACAGATCCATTGTGCTGACGAGCACAGAGCGGAGGTTCTTTATCGCGCGGGGCGAAGGACCCGACCCCGAAATCGGTCTGAGGAGAAACAGAGGAGGGCCTGTGCCGCCCGGGAGGGTCAGAGGGCGCGCGGAGTCAGCCGTCGCCCCTCTCGCCCGCCCGCCCGCCCGCCCTCGTTCCTGGGACCCGCGCCCAGACCCCCAAAGTGCCTGCTCCAGTGGCGGGCACGGGTCAGAGCGGCGTGGCAGAGCCCTGGTCCGCCGCCTGCCTGCCAGCCCGCCACCCGCCCGCCCGCCCAAACCCACGCCTCCTCCCATCGCCGCCGCGCTCGCTTCACAGGCTCCACTTCCACCGCGTGGGCTGCTGGAGCGCGAAGCGTCCGTCCCCGGCACCCAAAAATACTCGCCATCCGAGGAGCACATCCTGTTTCATCGCACCGTTTACGCCATCGGCTCGCCTTCGCCCGTCCCCTACGCTCCTCTCGCGGCACAGCTTGCACTGAGCGCGTGCGGCTCCTCGGAGGACAGAAGACACGCGTCATTTCTTTTCCCTCCCCGCTTTTCCCTCCCCGCTCGAGTCACGGGAGGACGGGGAGACGCGATCGGTGGCAGAGGAGATTTTAGACGGGGAAAACGGGACTGTCACGGACGTGGAGCAGGAGGGAGGCAGCGGTGGAGACCGCAGGCAAGCAGGGATTTCAGACAGGCTGCACGCTGCCTTACTGTCACACACTGGAGCAAACCAGTCAACAAAAGCAAACAGGAAAAGGCACCAAAGCCCGGCCTTCGTCTGCCAGTCCTCCTTACTGGCGCACCGCGGTGTTTACCCGACCGCACACAGATCTGCACAGAACCCCTCCGCTCCACAGGATCTGGGATGCTCTGTATGTGATACACGGTAGCAACTGCCATTCACGTGGCCCACCGGACTGCAAGCACGATTGGGTGTTATTCAGAATATTGGTGGTGGGGGGGGGGAAGGGGGGGGGGGGCGGAACAAGCCACAACAATAAACTTCTCATCATAAATAAAGAGAGAATAGGCTTCATCTTGAATGAGGCTTCATTAATTACTCAGTGAAGCACGGATGTGAATCACTCCCTGTGCCGGCTCAGTCCATCCCCTCTTTATTTTCCATCATATTTTCCAGTAATTACTTTATTTGCGGAGGTGAGATGTATTTACAGCATTCCAGCTGCCCACTTCAGAAACTGACAGCAAGACAGTGACTAATACACAACACAATACTAATTCTGTCCAAGGCAAAGCAACCAAATGAAATAATTTAAAGCAACTCCATCCAAGAGCAGCAGAGTTAAGCAGCAGACATTACCCACATGCACGTTCCTTCACTGTGCTTGGGGTAACAAGCTCTTTGAAGAGGTCCACTGGCTATCATAAGCATCCAATACAGGGAGACCAACCTGCTCACACTGCGTCACACTGCGTTCTTCGTTTTTCACCTGAGCAGTTAAATGAAGCAATTATGGCCTTAATAAACCACTCCTTCCAGTTATGGGAGCAGTTCTGTCCCCCTCCATATTTGCCAGGACAATCCACTGATCTAAAAATGAGTGGGGCTGGGCTACATCTTCCGCCCCCACTATCCTCCAAATCCCACTCCCACTCCTCCCCACTGAAACCCCAGCTCTGCTGCATTCCAGCCCCCCGCCTCTGTCTGAGCCTTCCCAGAAGCCTCGGCTAGCCACAAGTTTACCCAGAGTTCACTACAGGGCTCAGGCAGACAGGAGGGGATGTTGAACCAACAGAAGGGCAAGCTTAACATTCATTTTGACACTTAGCAACCAATTCTAAAGGGAGGGAAGGAAAACTTTTCGGTACTCCCCAACCTTGCCAGCCTTTCTTATCCTTTCTTCTTTTCCCTCCCTCCCCCTCTCTTTACTGGCCCTAGCCTGTAGGGTCAGGGACCCTCAGTGAGCGAGACTCATTATCAAGTCACTTCATTTCGATTCAAAGGGGAGCGGAGAGCGAGTGCATTAGACATTCCAGGGCAGTCACAGAAGAGAATGGCGACTGGGGAAAGGACAAGGGACCGTGTTCAAAGTGCCACCGGTTTTTAGAAGGACCGATGGTAACAGTACAGCGTTTAATATGTCTGAGAAGGGCAGTTTAAAAAAGGGAAGCTGTGGGTTAACATAACAAGTAAATTTAATAAACATGAGCCCAAGTGTATCAATGGCTGGCAGGACCAATAGGGGTTATGTAAATGAAAAGAACAGATGAAGAGAGCAGGGAAGAAAAAAAGGAACGAAGGAACAGAATGAGAGAATAGGCAGCCTTGTTTAAACCCCAGCAAACAAAAAGCAAAGGAGCCAAAGCACACCAGGCTTGCCCTGTAGAAACCGTTAAAAGCAGTCGACCGCTTTTCCACTTCTAGGACCCGGTGTTTTGACAAACAAGAGCTACCCTGACCCGTCTGGAGACTGGTGCGGACCGCCACAGCGACCACCGTGACCACATTTCCTCTGCTCCCCTTCCAAGAAGTTCGGCACTGAGTAAAAAAGAAAAAAACCCCAAAAAAACATGCCAATGCAGACAAAGAATGGGGGTGACAAAGGAAGAGGGTTAGCAACTCTTACTGAGCTACATCAACTCCCACCAGCCCCCCTCCAGCTGGATTCACGCAGCCTACCTGAGCTCCAGGTAGAGGCCTACTCTGACAGGTCTCTCATCGCCTCATTGGCCCCGCGTGATTCACAGAGCCGAGCAGCCAGTTTTGCGTCTCCTCCATTTTGAAAGCAGTAATTTGTGAGGGGTATTATTTTCGGTCAGAGACGGCCCGCTCTAATACGACAGCCTTCTCGGCATTCGCTCTGACTGCAGCTCGGTCGCGGGCAGAAAAAGAGAGAGAAACACGCTGCTTCCCAACGGCAACCAAGCCAACGCAATCACACACAGTAGGAGACGCAATCCCACGGGCCAGAATCATCTGAATGTGAGCCTGTCTGTCTTGGCTGACACCCTGCGGTTCTTTCACCTGACACCTGTGCGACTCGGAGACGAGCGTAATTAATTTAGGGTCACCCTACGCAGCGACGCTCCTGCCAGCGCCGCGTCACCGTTTACACCCGTACAGAAAGCCTAATTAGCCGTCCGCTTGGCCTGCGTCTTTCAGGCCGCAAAATGAAAGATGAAAATAAAAAAATCTAAAGTGCAGGACAAGTGAAAACAGACACGCCGAGACATGGTGCCACGGTATTATGCACGCGAGCAGTCAGACAGCTTGACTTCTCCAATGTAATCACTGTAATTGCACGCTGTGATCCAGCCCTCGCCTCGCACCCTGCCAATGGGACCCATTTTCTATTTATCGGGATCCAGTCCTTCTCTCTGCTCTTCTGCCCAGTGGTCACCAAACAGGAATTAGCTTTACCCTCCAAATATTTACCCCGGCCTGCCAGGGACCCACAGTCTCCGGGGGAATGATGGCTAAAGCTCAGAGAGAGACAGAGAGGCAGAGGTCTCCCGAGCCAGCCAAATAAAACATTTGAGATATTTTGTGGGTCGTGGAAAGTTGTGGAAATGTTGTGTTTCTGTGATTGTGGTGGGTCACAAACTTGAACAGGGTGATCTTGACCTATTTGCAATGCAGCTGATGTGGTTGCTGTTAAGGGGTGGTTAAAAAGAAATTAAAAAAAATATCTCTACACACTGTTGTTCACAGCAAATAATCACAACCGTAGTTGTGCTGTATTAACGTTTTCAGCCAGCAGGTTTCGAGTACATCACACCCCCCCCCCCCCCCTCCTACCAACCCCCCAGCCCCCCAAGGAACAGAGAGAAGGGAAAAGCATTATTTTGGGTAAAGATTGAAGGAAAGAGCTCTCTCTGATCACCGGTGACACATCAAAAAACGTGAAACGCGAGAGGAGAGCGGTAAGTGAAAACAAATGTCAGAGGGACGGCGCGCTCTCTCCAGCTCCAGCGAGCCCCGTCCACATTAATAAGTGATGCCTTTCCCCAGACACGGCCGTCCGCTCCTGACAGCGGGAGTCGCGGGGGAAGGATTGATGCTACCGCTTCACACAGACAGCCTCCCTCTCCTGTAGACCATTTTGTTACATTTTTTAAAGTTCCAGAGTGAAAACTGTCTGAAGTTTCCTCCGTTTGAACCTGACGAAGTTTCTCCGTACTTTTTTTTATTTTATTTTATATTTTTTTTAAACACTGTGGCTGATATTAGAAAATGATCCATGTGCTTTGAAATCCTTTTTTGTGTTATTGCTCGGTGAGAATGAGGAACACGGCTAGATGGAAAAAAAAGACTCAAGAGCTCAAGTACCTGTCTTAGCCTGGGCAGAACATGTTACATTTGGGTCAGTTTCCAACTTTCCTGCGATTGGTTTGATCGTTGGGGCTCGTTGTTACCTACTGTGACCTATCTTAGTGACAAATGTTCATGTACTTAGAATATATATAGAATATAAAGGTGGGGTCAAAGTCAGCATAATGCACTGCGATACATGAATAAACAAGAAATACCAGAAGCTATAAAAGGCCATAGAGCAAACTCTTAAATTAATAATAGTAAACTCTTAAATTAATATTTTGCTGAGCAATATGCTTATTTTCCCTTTGAAGAGGAGAATTCTGCCTGATCAAAGGACTTCAAAGACAGAAAGAAGATGGAAATATCAATAACACAATGAGAAGTTTCCATTAAACACAGGTGAAATAATGACATTCGGCGAATCTGTATTAATTATACATGCTTTTGTGTTCCTCTGAAACTATTATGATTGGAACTGTGAACTGAAAAAATATGTAAAACCTAAAAAAAATTTTTTTTAAAAAGAGCAGCAAGAACAGCAAGAGAAACATGCGCTGCTCCCATTTTGAAGCCTTGTGGAAAAAACTAGATGCTGAAGTTCTCTAAAAGGGAAAGCTGTTTACCTCTAAGAACCTGGAACGGGAGATAAGAGAAAATTCCCTCGCCATGTTTAAAGCTTCTGGGACTCGCAGTATTAGCACCAAATCACTTTAAAATGCAATCAGCCTCTCCGCGCCCCCCCCCCCCCTCCATCTCTTCCCCTGCTCCGCGGCCCTGTAGGAGCAGGGCTTTTTAGGCCCTTGTTCCGCAAACACGGGGGGGTCACGCCTGGCGCAGGATCCAGGGGACCGCGCACCGACCGTCCCGATCTGACAGGTCACAAAGGACGGACTGCCGCTTCAGACCGAACACCTGACCCCGCCAGAAAGTCGAAAAGTTCTCTGGTCCGTGAAAATGGTTTGGATGGAATTTCAGCCCCCCACAAAAAAAGCATTCCAGGGGCGATACTACCCTCTGGGACGGGACATACTGTACAGACCGGAGGTGGGGGAGGGGTGTGTGTAGAGCAGAGAACCCCCCTCCCCCCCCCCCCCCCCCACTCCTCCACCCCACAAAACCCGTCATGCATGTTACTGCTGAGAAATAATTCTGCTTAATACAACTACAACAACAAAAAAGCCAAACTAAATATGGCCAGATAACTGGTCCCACACATCGTGCCCACACGGCCAAATTGCTCTGCTCAATCTTATTTCCAAATTTGTGAGCACAAGGGACAGAGGTTTCTGTGAGAGAACCGCAAGCCTAGGTGGGCACTGCCAGCGGAATTTTTGGGAACATGAGTAGTTGAGTATAAAGTGAAGCTAAGAGTAAAAAATAATCACACAGCTCTTGTCCTCAGAAGCATATTTATCCCTTGATATTTGTAATGTAGTATACTGAATATATTAAAATGTTCCTTTTGGGCTACTGGGTGGCCCATCCTGCTATGGCATTGTACTGGTGCAAAGATTGGCCCCAAGGTCCGATATTGAATACAGGCCGAGCCACAGCAGCCACACAGAGCAACGTACAGTTGGATCCAGCATTGCCCATGGATGGGCGGCTTTCAATTGGCCAGGAAGACAGAATATACGTGGGTGCCTTTTAAGCTGCTCACAAAATGTCTTCCTCCAACTCATGTCTGTGCACACGCGATCTGCGATCGGAAGGTGTGATAAGCGAGGCAGCTGGCATCGTGCGCTTCGGAGGAGGGCATATGCTTGTCTGTGCTCTCCTGTTTCTATAGCAATTGGGCATTCCAAAGCGGAGAGAAAAAGAGGGAAACTGGAAAAAAAGTGAAATGTTTTAATAGCTTGACCCAAAGCATGTGTCCCTCTCATGTCATAGCCAAATAAACAAACATAGCAGACTTATCTGTCATCCATAAAGTAATATAAATACACTACTAAAGACCTAGATAAAAGATGGTGATGAGAAACAAAATGATATATTCACATATTAGTTTAAGGTCATACTAAAACTAATATGTGGTTTAAAGGATTTGTAAGATTTCAACATATATTTCTACCAGCATCACATCGTTTTTATTTATTAATTAACATTATTGAATTGTACTACACAGATCTCATTATGAATCAACTCTTTTGTTTTTTTTTGTTGTTAAAAAAGTATGCATAAATAGCAGGTTTAATTGTGAAGAAATGTCTTTGTTTTCATGTGAACAAAAAAAACCAAACATGTCGCTGTGCCATAATTGAATCAGTGAAAGGATTTCACTCTCCCTTGAAAGCAAATTTCACTTGTTTTGATTTAAACAAATCAAAATTTCATTCGCCACTCATAAAGGTAAGGTACCTTTCAAAAATAAACATCCACGTTGCTCCAAGCCTAATCAGAAGATCAAAATAAAAAAACAAAAAAACAAAAAAAAACAATGAAAAATGAGTGTTTTTACTGAAAAGAGAACAAACGAAGGCTGCGTGGCTGGCGAGGAGATGGGAGGAACTGTGCATGCGATGTCGCGGAGAGCAGAGTGCGAATTCTCACACGTACAGAAGCTCGTCATTAGCGCCCGGCTCCGAACCCAAAGTGACTGCCTCTAAACCGCCGATCCAATAACAGCGCCGCCCGCCTATTTATCATCCTGGAGCCTTTTCATCGTCGCTGCAGATGGCGGCTGCCTTCAGGAGGCGCAGGGGAGGCGCTGGCAGCCGGGACGGGGTGTGCTGCTGTCCCACTGCGAGGAGGAGCCTGCCTCCACCGCCTGGACTGACCCGTCCGGCCCACACCATCGCCCCGCCACCGTCCCAACCACCACCTGGTGCGGGACCAACTTCACCCTCCCTCACCTCACCGCGCTCCACAGGAACCACAACCAAATACTAAACGCACCATCCCGCAGGACGCCCTGTCGAAACGCTTCGCAGTCCCCAACGGACGTACCCCGCAGGACAGAGCTCAGCTCGACGCTACCTGAGCAGGTAAATTCAGTATACAGTAGCAGTGCCATGCATTTTAGAGCTGTAATACACATAAACACACACACACACACACACACACACAATATAACATGATAAGAAATTCAGTGATATCCATGCGATTGAACTAAAATAGCTTTTTTTGTTGTTCCTTGTTCTGTATCTGTGCCGCTCGTGAGAAAAAAAGAGAAGAAAAAGTAAACAGGGCTCAGAACAACAAGCTTTTGCCAAAATCTATCAGGTTTTGATAAAGTGGGCCAAATTTCTGGCAGAGCGGCCACTTTTTCCAGACGTCCCGGGTCTGCAGGAGGGGTTTTTTTTTTTTAAACGCGCGGTGATTAATTACCCGCCGTGTTTAAAGTGACAATTGTGGTCAGGATGTGAGGCGCAGGTACCGATCTGGAAAGCGTCCCGGGCTGATCTGTCTAGAGGTGCGGAGCGCAGCCCCTGGAGGGGGTGTGAGAAGGGGGACACTGACCCCCCAGCAGGCAGGTCCTGGTCCCCCTGTCACACATGGGGGGGAACCTGGGGCTAGCGGGAGACAGTCTTCTCCCCCCCTCCCCCCCCGGCAGAGTGGCAGAGCAGCCACTTACAAAGTGAGCGTCTCAGCCAGCGGAGATCAGCAGGCGAGCGCTGGCCCCTGTCTTCCCTTCCACGGTGCCCGATGCCAGGATGCCACGCCAGCAGCGGCGGCGGCGGCGGCGGCGCCATCCCTGTGCCACCTGTCCCGGGGAATTGGAGGCGCTCCTGACTGATCCCAGACTCCCTCGCCTGCACCCGACCGCTCTCACCCCTGCCTCGCCCCCTCCCCCCCCCCAGCCCCCCCCCCCCCCCCCCCACAAACGCCGACCCCAACATGCGCTTCAAATGGCCGCTGTGCTGAATCAGCACGCTGACTACCCTCACCTTCCTCACCTTCCACCCCTGAAGTACCCTACCTTGTCCCTCCTCCACCCTCTTCAGCTCGGCCCCCCCAACAACAAACCTAACCAAGAACATGATTCTCGGCTGCTTTCTTGTGGTCACATCCAGGAGGATGGAAAAGCATCACTGGAGTCGAACGCACAGACAAGATGAGAATGAGGAAGGTGGTAAAGCCTGAAACTGAGGGAGACTTTCATAAAAAGACGAGTCAGAATTTTTGTAAATCTGCAGGAGTATAAACAAATAATAATAAAAAAAAACATATTTATTAATCTGTTGTGCTTTTCTCTCTAATGCGAAGTACAGCATGTCTTTTCCAACATGGGGGAGGGATCCTGTGTTTCAGGTATCTGTTTGCAGAGCCCCCAGGCTCCCGTTTTCAGCGCTGATGGCTCCAATTTGGAAACTACAAAGTGCAATTTCAAAGCCCTGGGAGCGATAGAGGACTGCTAACGCTCTCTGCACCAGCCCCTCCGCCATCTGTCCCCGCGTCTGAGCAGGCGCGGCACAGCCAGGAGTAGGCCTCTTACTTAGCGAGTGTGAAATTAGCCTGCTTTTGTGGTGCCTGCTCGGATGTGTTTGTTTGTGCGTGTGTGTGTGTGGGTGAGTGTATGTATTTGCGTGCATGTATTTTGGTGTGTGTGCATGTTTGTTTGTGCGTGTGTGTGTGTATGTATTTGCGTGCGTGTTTTGTGCGTGTGTGTGTGTGTGAGTGTGTCGGTGTGGGCATGCGTGTGTGTGTGTATGCGTGTGTGTGTTTGTGAGTGTGTGTGTGTGCGTGTGTATGTGTGTGTTTGTGAGTGCGTATGTGTGTGTGCGTGTGTGTGCGCGTGTGCATGTGTGTGTGTGTGTGTGTGTGTGTGTTTGTGTATTTGTGTGTGTGTGTGTGTATTTGTATGTGTGTGAGTGTATGTGTGTGTGTGTGTGTGTATGTGTGGGCATGCGTGTGTGTGTATGTGTGTGTGTTTGTGAGTGTGTGTGCGTGTGTGTGTGTGTGCGTATGTGTGTGTATGTGTGTGTTTGTGAGTCTGTATGTGTGTATGTGTGTGTGCGTGTGTGTGTGTGTGTGGGTTGGGGAGGAGCCTGCCCCTCCTGGGAAACACAATGCCCAGGGTCAACTGGGGTCCATCTTCCCCTGACCTCCTTTCTCTGCGCGCCCATTAATTATCCTCAAGCTGAACAAACAGGCCGTCCTCCGAGATCACCGTGTCACCAACGCAGCTCCCTGAGAGACTTTTGAACTTCACTCAGCGACCCACACCACCTGCCCTCTGACCTGACCCCACGACACCAGGTCCCGGGGCCACCGGACCCCACTCCTCTACAACAGCCCCCACCCCCGCCAAACACGTAATCAATCACGCCTCTGTGACACCAACCAGTGAGCAGCCAATGAGCTTCCACCTACCACCCACCACCTTACCGGCCTATCAAATCACAGCATACAAGCTTTTGTCTTTTCTCTCTGGCGATGAGCGAACCATTGAGTTTCCAAGGCATAAAAATAATCAAAGATTATATATAAATATACATATATATTTCGGACCTTTGTCCAAAATATATATGTGTAAATCCCGAGCAGATTGAAAGTCACAAATAACACACAAAATGAACGTGAAGAAGAAAAATTGTTTATCACGACTCACACGTCGTTCAATACAGGTGCAACACCACAGACTGAATCAACGTCAGACTGATTGATGCAGTCCCAATAGAAAAAAAATGTACCAGTTTCAGCTTTAACAAATGCTTTGACTCTATAGTAATAGTTCACACTTTGCAGAGTTCTGATAGTGATATATTACTCCAAAGCTCCTCGCTAGTGACGAAAACTTGCTTATCTTTGCATAAATATCCTGGCTTCCTGATAAAAATGTTTTGCATACTGATAGTTTTCTTGCCTAAAGAACTCAATCATACACCCCCTTTTTCAGCCTACAAGTACACTGCCAGGCTGACTGGATGTAGATTGATAATGCCAAACACTTTATTTGATTTTCCTCCCCATATAAACAAGTCATTTATTTGATAGACACCACTTAGA
Source organism: Anguilla anguilla (assembly GCF_013347855.1). Taxonomy (NCBI): domain Eukaryota; kingdom Metazoa; phylum Chordata; class Actinopteri; order Anguilliformes; family Anguillidae; genus Anguilla; species Anguilla anguilla. The sequence goes on along the minus strand of NC_049216.1, from coordinate 28,885,326 downwards.
TTGTGTCATTCCCTGTTGCGAATGCATTCAAATTTATTTCCCTGTTCCAGGGTAGTAATGCACTAACAACATTACACCCTTTATTGTGTAGGATACTGTATGTAGTCCTAATTGGCAGTGGAGATGCACTCTAGACAATGCCACTGGTGTATGAGAAGGGTGAGGGAGCATGTGCTTGTGGCTCCCTTGTTGGAGCTTGAATTGACAGCAGAGTTAATTACTGAATCATCCAATCACTGAGGAGGAGGTGATGGACAGGTTGACACTGTGGTGAGCATCTGAACAGCTACTGGGGGGGGGGGGTTAGGGGGGTGGGGGGGCGAGGGGGGGGCAGGTTGGCTTTTGGGAATTGGCCAGGGGCCACCGGCTGGGAGAAGGCTGATGGGAAATTTTGTGGGTGTGGTGAAATGACAGCGCCTGGCATGCCTGCAACCATCTGCACCGGGGGGGGGCAGCGACACCCCCCCCCCCTTCTCTCCCCCTCCCCCCTCCCCCCTCCCCCCTCCCCTCCCCCCCGCTTGGTTAAAGATGGCCGCCGCTCATTGTTCTGCGTGGTGTCCTCTCCCCGTAGCTATGCGGCCCGCTCTGACCGGGCCGGGGGGTGGGAGAGAGGGGCTCGGGGGGGCCAAACGGCAGCAGATGTCACGCTGCTGAGGACACCGCCGATCCCTCTTTTCTTTCCCCCCTTTTCTTCTCCGGCGTCTCTGATGACCGCTTCGTAAAAAGATGCAACAATTGGCCCTTTCAGTCCGGGCGCTGTCGCCTGGAGACGTCATGGGGTGGGGGGGTTGGGGGTGGGGGGGGGGATCCAGCGGTTGAACTAACAGGATTAGGAGGACATGTCTCACAGAGCCCAGCAGCTCACAGCCCCGGGCCTCGAGCAGCGGAGTTTCAGTGGCGGTAAATGAGGATGAAGAATCCTCTTCTCCAGGCTGGTCTCCTCGCCACGTTTACTTGACCTCGCCCCCGGCCCCCCCTCCCACCCCCCCCCCCCCCCCCACCCCCCCTCTTTTTTTTTTTGGCATTCGGACATGTGGCCAGCTCTCCGGGTAAACCGGGTGGATTTCTGCACCATTCTGAAACACGACCAATCAGATTTTTTTTTAGATTTTTTTTTTACAAATAGTCCATTCTCTCTTCGGTCATCTTGTTGCCCAGTCGAATCCCATTTTGAAATCAGGGCAGGGAAACCCATGTGAGGAGGATGAGATGGGATGAAAGCACACGGCCTCGACGCAAACCCAGACCATGCGTCTTTTCTAATGGCAGCTGCCTGTAATCTAATAGAACCGACTGGCTAAAAGGGGGCTCAAAATGAAATCTGCCTAGGCCAACGGGAACGCGATGGGCGACCGGGAAGAGCAGGGCGGATAAACGCGACCCTCAGCCGTCGTGGGGTGTGGGGGGGGGGGGGCGAATCCGGGATCGCGGCGGCCTTTCCGCCAACTTCGCCCGCCCTTTCTCCCGATCGCACCGTAGCGCAGCGCGGCGGCGCACCGATGAGGCTAACGCGACCGTTTTAAGGTGCACCAGCGCAACGCCAAAGCGATCATGCATTAATCAGCACGCCAGACGGAGCGCAATCCCAGGTAATTCATTATTCAGATATTGCTTATGCTGTGAGATTACACGTTGGGGGGGGGGGGGGGCAGGGGGGGCGCCGATGATGGTCGTGGGGCGGCCTCTCTTCCCAGTGTGCCGTTACGGGCCCCCAAAAGAGTCCCGCTCTTCATTTGCATCCGCGCCCCCCCCCCCCACTCGTTAATTGCTGCCGATTAGACGGAGCTCTCAGAAAATTCCTCGCGTTGCGAAAAAAAATAAAATAACGAAATCGTTTTATTACATTTTCCCCCATTATCTTGTATTTAACACTAGACCTTTTGAATTTTAATGGATCAGAAAAAGAACAACCACCCACAGCATACCTCCTGCTGTTTTATCTGTTGGTTATCTCCCAGGCTGAATAAAACCTCCTGCAGTCTCTCCTCCCCACTGATAAATAAAGGTCAATTAGCAATTATAATTTACATATTAAATCAGCCTCGCGTGACGCTCCCTGTGCCCTGCTCTAACCAGGCAGTGTCGCCATTGTCTTTACCAGCAGCCCTCACCACCCCACCCCCCCCCCCCCCACCCCATCCTCATCATCAAGCCGGGCCAATTTTAAAAAAGCGGGACGCAAAACAAGTCAGATATGATAAGGGTAATAAACGGGGGGATGCTTTCTGATGCAGATAAAGGACACTCCTACCCCAAGCTTCACCGGAGGGGTCGGAGCCAATATGGCGCTCTCTCCGCCACCAGTGATGCACACGCACGCACACAACCCCCCCACGTCCCCCCCCTGCCACCCCCCCACATCCCCCCTTGACTATCACTGGCCTCCTTCTGACAACTGCCTCCCCTCATTAATCTCGATGAGCTTTCTGCTGAATATTCTTCCACAGGCCTTCAAACCGTTCGCTAATTGCAATTAATCACTTGGCGAAACAGATGTCGGGAACAATGGGAACGCGGAGGTCTGCGGGCTTGATGAAGCTGTCAGCGGGGCTGCGGCGCGGAGCCGGGCGGGTGCCAACACCTCCCCTGCTCCATTTGTTCGGGGGTACGGGCCTGACCTCGTCACCGCGCTCGCGATAGCATCTGTCAAGCCGCCGCGCGCCGCAATACGACAAGCGCTAATAAAAAAAAAAAAAGAGAGAGAGAGAAAGAAAAAAAGAGGAAGAAGAAGGGTGGGAGGGGGAGGGGGGTGGGGGTGGGAATAAAAAAAAAATGAAACCATAACGCGAGGGGGGGGGACCCTCTGCGCTGTTTAATGGCCGTTAAATTATTAAACCTCCCTCTCCTTTCCCCTGCTTTAGCTCTATCTCGCTCCCCTTTCAAAGCGCCGGTGCATTAATAGGAATTAGGCCTCCTAACCAGCCTTCTATTATTAACGCTGGCTTCGGAAGCAGTGCCACAGCAAACAGGCCACGCCACGGCTGGTTATTCGCTTAACGTACCAGCAAATTATTTTGAAATTATGTGCACGTGCTTTAATTTTCATGCGCAAGTATATATATATATTTTTTAAAAAAGCAACACCTTATTTTTTTTTTCTTGATTTAAAAAAAAAAAAATCCTATTCATATACAGTAATTATTGGTGGGAAAGCTCAAGGTGGGAAAATGCTAATTTCTCCATCCCCCTACACCTGAGAGAGAGCAGTCCCTCTCCCGCATTGTTTGGCCTGCTGTTGTGACAATATTCATTTGCATTATCGCTCAGTCAAACGCTCATTATGTTCCACAGGCGCGCGGCACGCACACACACACACACACACACACACGTCACGCTGCTCACACAGGCGCAGAATATATACCCTGGCCCTCCCCGTACGCTGCCTGTGACATGCCGGTTACCCTGCAGCCGGAAAAAAAAGAGAAAATGTCAGGGGAATGGCAACAAAGGCCTGGCTCTGGAGCGGAGTCGCGGTCTGTACATTAAAGGCCTGAGCGTTATAAACGACGAGATCATTTTCACGCATGCTTGTGGGGGGGCAATGGGGTGGGGGGGAGGAGTGGGGTTAGTGGGCAGGACCCTCGGCTTGCAGGCTTGCAGGAGACTCCCCACAGCAGGGCAGGGCTGAAGAAGCCAGAGCCACAGGCTTTAATTAAATCTGGAGTATTTACAACACCCGCGGAGACGGAGATAACCTCTGCTATCAGCCTCCGCAGCGCCGTGCCCGCCCCCGCCATTGCCCCCCTGCAGAGGCACGGCCTCCAATCAGGGATCAGAGGCCCTTACCGTCCAGGTCACTGGCCTGCCAATCAGACAGGCCCACCTCCCCAGACTGGGTCATCTCCTCCTGAACCCCAGCACCGCGGCTCACCCTGCAGCTGCTACCGTGTCCTGCTCCTTTACAACAGAGCGCACGCATACACACACACACACACACACACAGGCACGCACACACACACACACACACACACGCACGCATACACGCACACACACACACATACACACACACACACACACACACACACACACAGGCACGCGCACACGCACACACACGCGCACGCACACACACACACACACACACACACATGCACAATGCACAATGTACACACACATACATGCGCACACAGACACACACTTACAGAGACACACATACACACACACACACTCACATGCATGCACGCACGTGCGCACACACACCCACACATACGCACACAACCCATTCAACTACATCATTCAGAAATTCCTTATGACATGGGTAAAATTATGTCAACACCCAAATTGTTTTTACAAATTCTATTTTTGTATACTGTATATACAAAAATACAGGCAGCCATTTTACATTCCAGTGTTGCAATGCAAACAGATCAGATGAGTTGCTACCAGTTTGCCACATTTAAAATAAACTAAGGCTTGATGGCTTGACCATGATGATAAATCAAAATGAAAATGCCAGGGAAAAGAAAAATTCATCAGAATGAACAAAGAACAGAATTTAAACATTTGAGGTTGTCTAGGTGAATGTACGTAGACATCTGTTGCCATATATTCCACTCAATTATAGATGTGGACTTCACAAGGCAATTCAGCCAACAGAGCTTATGTCAGGCAAAGATCCAGAGTACACCAGATAACGAAGACCATCTTTTCTGTAAAATATTTAAGACCGAGGTTTCTCTTGTATATTACAGCCTTGGCAGTCCGCTGAAATTCACCTCCAGGGCATATGCAAAATAGAGCGAGCTACAGACAAGGCACAGGCCGCTCAAAGACTGACACGATTCTGCCGGGTTTCAGCTCGTTGAAATATTGATGGCGCCTAATCTCTGGGTCCTGCGTTAAGAGGTTCTGCGTTCGCCTGACTCTCGCCTCTTTAAGGGTCATGATCTGTATGGAAACGGGCCCAGGTAGCAAGTAGCCCAGTCGCAGAGAGGGAAAAAAAATGGCAAAGAATTTTATTAAAATGTTATAAGAAATGCGTTACGTATCAAAAGGAAGAAATATCTGCGGCATTACACCAGCTGACCACTGGGTGGTCCAGAAGCTCCAGGCCTATACGTAATGTGATGTGAGGCTTAACGAGCCCCATAATGAGGCAACTGTACACTGTCAATCATAAACATTAATAATCCAATCAATAATTTATCCTGAGAGTAATGTGATGATTTGGTCAAATCAGTAACAGTTTTTCGGCTTCTGACGCCTCAAATCATTGTCACGTCACTACTTACACCTTTTTTTTTTTTTAAACCAATTATAGAAAAAACAGTAAATGTACACAAAACTTTGCACCGTGTAAGGAGGGAAGTTAGCTATCTCCGGTTTGTTTGCAGTCAGCCACACCCGCCATTCGCTGGAGTTTTGCACTGGCAGCGGGACGGTGTGGTATGGAGGGAGGCTGGCAGTGGGACGGTGTGGTATGGAGGGAGGCTGGCAGTGGGACGGTATGGGTATGGAGGGAGGCTGGCAGCGGGACAGTGTGGTATGGAGGGAGGCTGGCAGCGGGACAGTGTGGTATAGAGGGAGGCTGGCAGTGGGACGGTCTGGTATGGAGGAAGGCTGGCAGCGGGACAGTGTGGTATAGAGGGAGGCTGGCAGCGGGACAGTGTGGTATGGAGAGAGGCTGGCAGTGGGACAGTGTGGTATGGAGGGAGGCTGGCAGTGGGACGGTGTGGTACGGAGAGAGGCTGGCAGTGGGACGGTGTGGTATGGAGGGAGGCTGGCAGTGGGACAGTGTGGTATGGAGAGAGGCTGGCAGTGGGACAGTGTGGTATGGAGAGAGGCTGGCAGCGGGATGGTGTGGTATGGAGGGAGGCTGGCAGCGGGCGGTGTGGTACGGAGAGTGGCTGGCAGCGGGACAGTGTGGTACAGAGAGTGGCTGGCAGCAGGACGGTGTGGTACAGAGAGTGGCTGGCAGCGGGACAGTGTGGTATGGAGGGAGGCTGGCAGCGGGACAGTGTGGTATGGAGGGAGGCTGGCAGCGGGACGGTGTGGTATGGAGGGAGGCTGGCAGCGGGACGGTGTGGTATAAAGGGAGGCTGGCAGTGGGACGGTGTGGTATGGAGGGAGGCTGGCAGTGGGACGGTGTGGTACGGAGAGAGGCTGGCAGTGGGACGGTGTGGTATGGAGGGAGGCTGGCAGTGGGACAGTGTGGTATGGAGAGAGGCTGGCAGTGGGACAGTGTGGTATGGAGAGAGGCTGGCAGCGGGATGGTGTGGTATGGAGGGAGGCTGGCAGCGGGCGGTGTGGTACGGAGAGTGGCTGGCAGCGGGACAGTGTGGTACAGAGAGTGGCTGGCAGCAGGACGGTGTGGTACAGAGAGTGGCTGGCAGCGGGACAGTGTGGTATGGAGGGAGGCTGGCAGCGGGACAGTATGGTATGGAGGGAGGCTGGCAGTGGGACAGTGTGGTATGGAGGGAGGCTGGCAGCAGGACGGTGTGGTACAGAGAGAGGCTGGCAGCGGGACGGTGTGGTATGGAGGGAGGCTGGCAGTGGGATGGTGTGGTATGGAGAGAGGCTGGCAGCGGGATGGTGTGGTATGGAGGGAGGCTGGCAGCGGGATGGTGTGGTATGGAGGGAGGCTGGCAGTGGGACGGTGTGGTATGGAGGGAGGCTGGCAGCGGGACAGTGTGGTATGGAGGGAGGCTGGCAGCGGGACAGTGTGGTATGGAGGGGAGGCTGGCAGTGGGACGGTGTGGTATGGAGGGAGGCTGGCAGTGGGACGGTGTGGTATGGAGGGAGGCTGGCAGCGGGATGGTGTGGTACGGAGAGAGACTGGCAGCGGGACAGTGTGGTATGGAGGGAGGCTGGCAGTGGGGCCCCCCCCCAGAGAGCAGTGAGTGCAGCGGTCTGGTAGGCCAGCTGAGGCCTACTGAGCAGCCAGCTCCTAATGTCTGAAATTGCATAATTAAGTTCGCATTTGCGCCTAATCCAGATAGGGGAGCAGATTGCGCCCGATCGCCCTCTGACATGGAACCCGTCCAAGAGCTCAAACCCCAGCGGCGGAGAGACCCAATCTGAGCAGTGACCCGGAGCGGGGGCCCGGGCCCCCGGCAGCTGCGGCCCGTCACCAGCGGACGGCTGTCCGTCAGCGCAACAGGCGGCCTCGGGCTGGGGGGCGGTGGTGGGGGGGGGGGCGTCGAGTAGGCCACACCACCGCCTACTGCCTCTCTGTGAACACTGTACCGCACTGCACCCATAAACAACACACTGGGCTTTCATCTCTGAAACTGCGGAAGCTAACGCTCACAGGAGAACACTGGACTGATGTAGATGAGAAGGGCCTCATAATTTGAGGCGCATACAGTGTGAATAAGCGCAAACAGGAAAGCGAAGGCCCGGCATCAGTACTGTGGAGCAAAGGAGTAAAAGGAGGAAGTCCTGAGCCGAATGAGGACATCTCTCTCTCCCGACCAGGCTTGGTTCGAGGAATGCCAACAAACAGGAAGCTCTTCTTTCAATGTGTTCACAGCAAAAAGGCAAAGCTGAATCTAATGAGCACAAGGTGTGGAGGAATCTCGGGGGTGGGGGGGGGGGGGGGAGGAAGCTCATGTGAAAGTAAGAGCAGCGCTACGCCTCTGACTGCTAAAAGCGAGGCGGAGACGGTTTTCGCACCTCCATGGGTGTGAGTACACAGGGCTGTGGCAAGCAGCGGCAGAGCGGGGGTTTTGGGGGGGAGGAGGGGGGGTGAGGGCGGAAGGGGGGGAGGGGGGGGGGGGGGGCGCGCTTTCAGGTCGCGGTAAACGCGGTAAACGGGACGCGGCATCTGCGCGCCTTGGCAGGGTGATGATTCCTCCGCTGAGCACCACCTGTGACAGCTGTGGAGGGGACGGGGGGGGGGGATAAGGGGGGAGGGGGGGGGGATAAGGGGGGAGGGGGGAAGATGCCCAAACAGGATCCCCGTTACACTCCGCTAAGGAAATGATGGCGGTGCGCGGGTGACGGCAGCATCTGCCGGCTGGCTGTCACGCGAGCTGGCGGGAATGCGTTTAGAGGGGGGGGGGGAAAGGGATAGAACGCCAGCGTTTGCAAAAAAAAAAAAAAAAAAACTGGATCCATAAATTGGTAAAGAGATGAGAAGCAGGTGCTGTAGCTAGCTGCCTCTCTGCTGCTAAGATCCCCTGGTGCTCTTTTCCTCGTTTATAACAGACAACCTGGCCACGAAACACTGATGCTCCATCAACACAATGCATCAGCGGAGCGTTTGCAGAGCACTCCTCCAGCATCCGAGGTTCAGAATTAAAAACAAAAGGAAACCATAAACCGCAAGATCCCACCCACCACAGTGTGGAGGAAAGAAATGCATTTAGGTGCACTGCATGCACTCTTACTGTGGTTAACTACCTAACAGAAAACACCGTTATAAATGGCGGATACACAGTCATACAGCAATACATTTATATTCACAATAAAAAGACAAACACACAAAAATATTTGTCCTTGGCCACATTTCCTGTTTTGGGACCCTCAAATCTACATTTTATTCATGAAAGGGAAAGGGGAGGGTGGGGTGCAAAGGAGCCACAGTGACCCTAGCAACATGGCAGGACGCTCTAACCTCTGACCCAGGGGCTTTGAAAGGATCAGGAGTCAATTTCCTGGGTCATAACTCACAGGGGTCAGCGCATGACAGCGCGTTGAGACAGCCTGCTGCCCTCACGGGTCCAGCTGGAAAGACCAGAGCCAATGGCAGCCATGCAGCCTATCAGGGAGAAGACCCCCTCACTGGGGCCTTATCTCCCGGCCCAACAGACTGCCCAAGAGCCTGTCCGTATCTATGGGGGAAACGCAGGCAAACACAAGGCAACCCTTTACTGTGCGTCCCAGGGGAATTAGGATTACACTAACTAATCTTAACCTCCTTAACATGCAGGACTGGTCTGGGGTCTGGAGCCCGGCCCACGCATTTAGACAGACCCTCCTCCAGAACTCTGATGGCAATGTTCGATTGAACATTTCATTTTCCCGATATTTCACAGCGGTGGGATGGAAACGCTTAACGGCCATCGTGCACACTCGGTTAAAGACGTAGGTGAGCTCTGATACCACAAAGTACAAAAGTTTCTTCGAGACTTCTGAGGAAAACCATTTGCCAAAGCATATAAAACTTCAAAGGAAGGGATAAGCCAGGCAACATTTTTTTTGTTGTTGTTGAGGGAAGAGATGAGAAGCAAAATGAGAAGCTGTAAAGTGTTCCTGCTTTGCGCAGAAAAATAAAAGATTGAGGAACTGCCAAACTGTGGAACACATCTTTAGTCTATTTTTTTTAACTGTCAATCTACTGTGTTAGAGCAAAAAAAAAAAAAAAAGTCAAATAAAATGAAATAAAAATAAAAACAAAAATCCCTGGCAGCATTACCCAGCTGGAAATGATCATCTTTTATTCATGGGGCAGATACAAATTTTATTGCTCTTGAAACAAAGCACTTAACCCGTTAAGCACAGAACTTTCAACTCCCGGGATAAATTATTAACGGCTGCATCATCTAAACACTTATAACCGGCGCGAGGCGCGGTGTGCGGATGGAAACGACTGCTGCGGTCGTGGTGACAGGCGTGTGGACGTCCCTCACGCTCGACTGGCGACGCCCGGGAGGCCGCCGGGACACGGATCCTCCGACAGCTTCACGAGGAAGAGGAAGGTGCCGAAAAGCGTCCAGTCTCGACCCAGGGAGGCCCGTCCGAAGGCGTATTTTCCCCACTAATCAAAGGCTTTAGGGTCACTTTTCAGGTTCATTAGACAAAGACCATTTGTGAGGAGTTGAAGTGTTCTGAATGAACCGTGAATTTCAGCTGTAATACAAGCTGGGGCGAACGGTCATAAACGTGCACTGAGAAGCACTGCGAGGGCTGCATTTTAAAACGGCTTCACGAGCGCGTTCGCCCGCAATACTGCGTTTGAGGCGCGCGATAGGAGTGGTTCTACAAAACAGAACGCAAATCTTCTGTAACCAGGGGGGAAAAAACACTCGCAGGATAAGAAGAAGAAAAAAAATCAGCCCTTCCTCAAAGACGAACGACCAGAACTGAGACCCCATTTCAAAAAGCTCATTAGACAAATAATGAAATTGGAGTGCAAATCTCCTCCTTTGAACATTCGCATTCTTGTCTGAAGCAATTAATTAAACAACCTCTATTTCTTAAAAAAAAAAAATCCATATCCCCCAAAAACATACTGCCATGCTAACATTACCTCAACCACACATACACATATTCATGTGTGCGGGTAAACAAACACACACACATATACTGTACACATACACACACACACATACGCATATCCGGATGCATGGGTACACACACACATGCACACACACACACACACATCCACACACACACACGCCCACAAGGCCACGTGACTCATCTGCAGCCTGTCAGATCGCGCGCAGCAGGAAGTGGCGGCGCAGGGAGCAGAAAGGGTAAGTGTAAAAATAAGCAGGTGTCCGCGCCCCGGCCTGCAGGGAGGCGCGAGACCATCGGCCCCTCAAACGCCTAACGAGTCACAGGTGCGAGCGGCTTCCGCTCCTGCCACTGACACCTCCTTCCTGTCCTCGCCGCAGTTTTGAGTGACAGATGGTTAAAAGTGGCGCGGAGAGATAAACACGCGTGTTGCAGCGTCCGGGAGGGGAGGGGAGGGGCGGGGCGGGGCGGGGCGAACTGCGGCGCAGCTGAGCTCGACTCACACTTTTTTTTTTTTTTTTTCAATCAAAAGTCAGAGGTGAGAACTTCAGCCGAAACACGAGCAGACACAGACACGGGGGCCCAGGGTGCTACGCACGCAGCTGAGAAAAGGTGGCAAATGGCAGCCCTTAACACAACATGCAAATTGAACTAGACGGGCGCATGCAGAACACCACAGCGCGCGGTAAGGGAAGTCACTTCCTTAGCACACGCCACACTGCTCTGGAGTCTGCTTGAAATTGTTCTTGAGTCTGTTTGTTGTTTTTATAGCAAACAGTAGCATAAATAGCGAGGAGTGGGACAGAAACAGCTTCTCCCCCATGGAGGAGTCACATTGGGGAGAGGGGGCGGGGGGCAAGAATGTGCCCAGGCGCTTGTGTGACAAGAGCCAGAGAAGAGGGGCTTTAAAAGCGAATGAATCCCGCTCTCCCGCGGAACAGCTAAACGGGCGTCCGGCCGCCGAGCGATGGCGGCCCGACGCTTCGCACGCGCCCCGGGGGGGGGAACGGCGCGGCTCCGTTCTCTCTCCTTGAGGGATCACCGAGACCCTTCCCTGCCATCAGCAGCCATCACCATCCCTCTCCGCTGTCCGCGCGCGGCCGAGAGAGAGAGAGAGAGAGAGAGAGAGAGAGAGAGAGAGAGAGAGAGAGAGAGAGAGAGAGAGAGAGAGAGAGAGAGAGAGAGAGAGAGAGAGAGAGAGAGAGAGAGAGAGAGAGAGAGAGAGAGAGAGAGAGAGAGAGAGAGAGAGAGAGAGAGAGAGAGACATGCCCCGTTTCCTCCCCTAATCGAGCAGTTTGCATGCTGACGAGCGCCGGGACCCGCGCGGGCCGCCGCCGCCGCCGCAGCGGTGCTCAAACGCGCAGCGACCGTCACCCATTCATCACGCGCCTCTCCACGGCAACGCCGCGACGGGCATGACTTATGGCGGACATCAATATCCTCCCCCCCCGAATAAAAGAAGCCGGGAATAATATGCCCCTATTTTAGAGCTCCCCATAAAATTAAATGATAGTTGAAGGGGAAGAGAGGGAGGGCGGGATATATAAAAAAAAAAAGAAAAAAAGAGGAAGAGAGAAGTTGGCGTCCTGTAATGCGATGGCACTCAGCTATAAATAAGGCGAGGCCTATCTAATGTATCGGCACGCTGAGCAGAGTTGGGCACTGGTGTGTTATTGCATAGCTTTCGGTGGGCCCCGCCTTCAGCTCAATGAAGTGATAACGGATCTTTCATAAGAATTTATGCTAACTGTCTCCTCGCAAAGTCGCGGCCTCGGCGCGGTAAATAGCGAACGATTCCTCTGACATTGCCGTCCTGCCAATAAAGCTGTCACCCGGACGCCTGCGGTCTGATGGCCCTTAAGGACAGTTGAAACAAGCCATTAAGTTATCAGGTTTCAGAGCAGAGCCGTGACTGTCTCTGCGTGTGTGTGTGCATGTGTGTGTGTGTGTGTGTGTGTGTGCGTGTGCGCGTGTGCATGTGCCATTTACGAGTGTGTGTGTGCGTGCGTGTGTGTGTGAGAGTGTGTGTGTGTATGTGTGTGTGTGAGTGTGTGTATGTGCACATGTGTGTGTTTGTGAGTTTGTGTGTGTGTACCTGTATGTGTGTGTGTGCGTGCATGCGTGCACGTCTGTTGTGTGTATGTGTGTGTGCACGTGTGTGTGTGTGTTTGTGTGTGTGTGTGTGTGTGTGAGCGTGCGTGTGTGTGTGTGTGTGTGTGTGTGAGCATGCGTGTGTGTGTGAGAGAGAGAGAGAGCATATGTGTGTTCCTGAGTGGGTCAGAGCACCGCGGTGTCTCTCTCTCTCTCTGTGGTAATGGCGGGGCGAGCTCGGTTTCAGTGGGAAGGCCAAGCAGCACTTTCCTCCTGTGTTTACTGAGACTCTCAGTCTCATCCAGTGAAAGGCCAGGGTGGCATTGTTTTACAGACAGGGAAATCAATAGAGGTCGTGTTGTCACTGGCCCTATCTCTCCCAGCAGCAGGCTTGACTGATTGAGCGACTATGGGACGATAGGACCGGGGAGGGGTCACTGACATCTAAGCGGTAGATAACCTTTTTAAAAAAATGATCTCCCCTACTTAAAATACCCACGATTCTCTGCCCGCACCATTAATCATGTGGGGTAACGGGGGGCGGGGACTGTGGCCCCTACCATGTGGCTCAATATATGAAGTAGGAATTTCTCTGGAGACGTGACCTCTGGCCCCAGAGGTCACTGTGTGATGTCGCGTCATCCTGAGGTGAGGGATTATGGGAAAAAGGGTGTGGCGGCCTGCCTTTGAACCACAAAAGGACACACTACGCCATGGGCTAATGTCTGCAATGAAAGAGATAAACCGGAGGGCAGAGGACTATATTCAACGCTTGAGGCAAATTTTCCTTGTTTTCTTTTCCCCCCGCAACTTTTCCCAAAACCCACTGAGCAGTACATACAGCAGACTGCTGGTACCGCCTGGATTAAACCTGCCTCTGTAACAACCAAATGACAAATTAGATACACCTAATGATGTAATTATTCACATAGCACTTTTCCATCAGCACAGCAAAGAGTGCTTGGTAAAATACACGAAGAAAGAAATGCTACATTAGCGGACTCAGTGCTGCTCTGATGTCACAGAGAGGGTGAAACACTCGATCCAAAAACGAAAACTCATGGCATGTCAGAGCACTGGAAAAAAACATATTTAACTGTATTTAAACAGTAATTTGCATTTCCTTTTCTAATGAATAAACCAGAAAATCTTTACACAACAGAAGATGAGCTGGGGAAAAAGCTGTTTATCTAGAATTAATTTCACATGAATATGAATGTACGCCTCTCAATCTTCATATTTTCATAATTATTCAGGACTACGAGGAATCGCCCTCTAGTCTACAGCACCTAATTAATTAAACCACTATTAAAACTCACTGCCCTGTGGCAAAAGTCATCTAATTAAAAGCTTGTCTTAGTCATGATTTTTCTTTTTTTTCCCCTTGTGTCAAGGATTTGAGTCTTCACCCAAAAATGTGCAGATTGCCAAGGAGAAAATAGCTTGCTTCTCATTTTCTTTCACTTTGAAAGCTCTGTTCACGCAGTTGGGGTAGATGGATGATGCTGTCATCTTCTAAAAGACATTTTAGAAACTGCATAAGAAATCAGAACCTCACACAGACAACAAATATCAGTCATCTACAAAGAACAATTTTTGATACTTATTGACTGCAGCTCTAGGCTCCCCTCTCTCTCTGTCATTTAAGCACACAGACACACGCACGCATGCACACACGCACACACACACATGCACACATGCACACACACACACACACACAGACACACGTGCGCACACGCACGTACACACGCACACAGACACACACACACAGACACACGTGCACACACACACTCACACACACACACACACGCACACAAACACAGACACACGTGCACACACACACACACACGCACACAAACACAGACACACGTGCACACACACACACACACACACACCGATAAACACAGGGGTACAGAGAGAAAGGAAGGCTTGTGGAAAATGCAACCTGCCCATTTCTCATCCGTTAAAGTAGCATTGGGTGGTCGGCATTAGGTGCCAGGTGCACACCTGCAGGAGCAAGGGTCTGCTCACATGCACCCCATTCCCCTGAGACCAACACAAACATCCCTAAAAAGAGACTAAGTGCACAAGAGGGGTCAGGTGACTCACTTTTGGATTAATACAAAAAAAAATATGGCAAAGAAGGCCTGGCTTCACCCAGCCCTGTGAAAACTGAGGCATTGCCCATTACAGCCATTTCATCCCCTCAATTAAAGCACACTACAGCCAGATACAGGCAATAGGGCACCCATGGTTAACAGTATGAATCTCTGAGAATCACACAGATCTCTTTCACTGCAACAGCAGCCCCACCGTCCATTACATACACAGCGTCACATGGTACAATCTGCACACGGGAAACTCATTAGGAACCCCACACTTATGAATAAAGCTAATCTATATTTACCTCCATCCACAGATATGCATCGTGTTGTTATAGAAACCGGGGAGAACGGGCGGCGTACAGTACGCCGCCAATCCACAGCCAGGCCTAATTACCGCGCTTCACAATGAATAGTCGCCAACACCTGACCCCATCCATCTCCGTTAGGGAGAGCTGTCCAAATCACTCAGGATCAACCCCATAACGCCAGCCCCTTACAAAGCCAGGATAACAAAGTAGCGGCATCAGAGATGCATTGCGTGGAGATTACAAGCGGGGAATTTACAGTACAATGAGAGGGACAATGGCTGGGAAGCTTCGGGGGGGGGGGGGAGCCGGCACTTCAAAGCCCCGTGTGGCTCCTCAGAAGTGCAGACTCCTCAGCTACAGTCGCCGATCGGGCCGGTCTGCCTGCCCGCGCTGACAAGACGGTGGAAAATGACAGCTGTGGAGAGAACAGGTACACTGTATAATCATCAATAAATATGCATCAGGCCAGCAGAGCGGCGGAGCTAAAGAGGCTATATTTACCCGCGCGGCGAGCCGCGGCGAAGCATCGCTGAATCCCATCCCGCGGCCGGCCGGGCGGCGCCGCCGTATCTCCGCCTCCCCACGCGGAATGACACACGCCATTTGCCTAAACGAGCGCTCGCCTCCGTCCCGCGGCTCGCTGATGCGTGCGGGCAGGGGGGGGAGCGGCGAGCCGGCTTCCAGACCCGCAAGGTCGCTCCATTTGGGAGTTAATGGTGGCCAAGGACAGGGAGGTTTCTAAAAGCACCCCCCCCCTCTCTCCTCCCCCAGCATAACCCCCCCCCCAAATTTATTTGCCTCTCTGGGAACTTCTGAACTGGACTTGATGGATCTTGTGTTAAAGTGCCAGGTAATGAGTTATGCTGGAGCCAAACTAATTAGGACCCATCAAAGCAGTGTTGGGGGGAGGGGTGGGGTAGGGGGAAGCGGTTTGGGGGGTGGGGGTTGGGGTGTGCTAAGCACTGTAATTCTAGGTCAGATTTTGAGAAACTGCACACTCCAAAACGATTGCAGCCGAAATGTGTTATTTAAGCAATGCTGTCCCCTGTGATGACAATGTAACAATGTAAGACGGGGCCGGGGAACTATTAACTGGAAGGCTGAGGGTTCAAATCCAGGCTGGGGCACTGCCATTGCACTCTCGAGCACTGGGGTACTTTACTGTATCTACTCCAAGGCATATCTACTTGTATAAGCAGACTGCACATAAAGGAGAGAACTGCTTCCCTGGATAGCGGTGAAGCACCCGCTCTAAGCGAATAATATCATCAGTAAGTAGAGGCATTTTCGCTCGGCTCGGAGGGTGGAGGCTCCCATTTTGAGTCTCCTCTGCACGCCGGTCAAAATGGACCAGACGTGAACCGAACACCGGGGAGATTTAAAGGCCGCCAACTGGTCTCTTCGGCACCCAGGATCGCTTTATTTCCCAGCCGCTGACCTTCGCCCCGCCGTCACTCCTGTTTTACCCCCATCATGTGTCGCCCCCCCCCTCTCCGCCTGCGTCTGCCGGCTCCTCGGTCCAGCTGGTTTCCATTAGGCCACTCGGAGCCAGGGAGGACCGCGGAAAGAGTGCACCGGCTTAAAACCACGTCACAATCAATCCCTGCTTATTCTCCACAGACCTCCGCGGCACTAATTCATCTGCGCTAAGAGACTTAATGCTGATCCTATCAACGGAGCAAGCTAAAAAAATAAAAAATAAAGTATTATGGTAATAGCCTACTGTCCACATTTAGAGGCTAATTTAATTAATTTACTTCCAAAATCACACACGGCTTTAGGTCAAATTAACTCAGCTCCCCCAGTGGATTCATAAAAATAAAATCCACAACAGTAATGATAACATTAATACTCTTTTAGGCTCCAGAGAGGGGAGGAAAGCATTTTGTGAATGGGACATTACTCTAATTTTATTTAGGCCCAACACAAGGGAGAGGGCTGAACGTATGCGCGCAGCACTTACTTAACGTGTGCTTGAATAATACATTAGTGACCAAGATGAATTATTCAGGAGCAAATATCATTTAACAAAGGGGATCTACCAGCAGGGAATTCAAGTCCGCCGGAGAGCAAAGAATATGTGATTTTGGGGTGATCCAGAAGACCATCTGAAAAGCAGCAAGCCAGACTCAGCCTTCAATAAAAGGATCCTGTTTGCAAAGAGGGACAGCATGTGGCGGGGCATTATTTGACATTTCTGAGTAGAAACCTCAGAGAAGGAGGGGGGGGGGGGGGGGGGGTTGTTGTGGGGGGACTAGCGAAATCTGCCTGGCTCCAAGGAATTTTGCACCTCCTTAGAGAAGCCACTCATTTTCTCCCCCAGGCCTATTGTCTGGGGCTCCAGCACAGATGGAGAAGCATTTTGTGCTAAAGCAGCGTCTGGACTCAGAGTTTCCCCCTGGTGGTCAGGCAGTGTAGTGCTCACCATGAAAAGAAAAGACATTTGTGGCTGGTGTTAGACTCTCTATATCTCACCAGTAATCCTTACAAAAATTCTACCATCATTTCCCCTGTCCCTGTCTCTCTCTCTCTCTTGCTCTCTCTCTCTCACAAACACACACAGACACACAAAACGAAAACACACACACACAGTTTTCCCTGGAATGGGAGTAGTCTGCACAGAACTATGCTAACTCAAGAATATTTGCATAGAAGGGGAGGACATGCTGCTGTCACAAGATGAGGAAGTGACACGGTAGAGCTTAAGTCTCAAACTCTCAAACAAAGTGCACACACACGCCATGCACACACAGATACATAAATCCATGCGCAAGCAAACAGAAATAGCAGCAGCACACATTCAGAGGCACACCATAGGCACACATGCACGCACACGAGCACACCTGCACGCACATTCACACTCACACACACGCAGACACATACACACACACATGTGCCGTACACACAAACACACCTGCACGCACATTCACACTCACACACACGTAGACACATACACACACACGTGCGCCCGTGCACACAAACACACTCGCACGTACATGCACACACACACACACACACACACGTGCACGTACACACACACATACACACACGTAGACACACACACACACGTACACACGCACACGCACACACTCACACACACACACCCGCACACACCCCAGACAGAAGCTGTGGCAACAGTGGGAGGGCCGCTGAAAAGCTTCCAGTTGTTGTTCCGTTTCGCCTCACGCGGTGCCGGCGGCAGGGTATCAACCGCTCAAACATTTAAGCAGAGAGACTAAGAGCCTCACAGAGCGTGCGACGCAGAATTAACACTGAGAGAGAGAGAAGAGTGATTATAGAGCGGGATGCTCCACGCATCCCAGCATCACCTGCAGGAGTAGCCGGGGATAATCACGCATGATCCGCTGAGGGAGAGAGAGGGCTGAGAAAGAGAGAGAGACGAAAATGAAAGGACCGAGTCGAGCATCAACAAGCATCCCGGCGTGGACTTTCATGTCCTCTTTTTTTTAAAGACACGCAGGAGGAATCACCTGGAGTGCTACAAGGAAAAGCACTTAGTCGGCGGAAACCGCGGCGAATTCCGGAGAGCCGCGATTGCATGGTGGGGGGGGTGGGGGGGGGGGTCGGGGGGCTTTTTCGCGGAGACAGACGCCCCGCGACGACTGCCTCACGCGAGGGAACCCTCCGTGCCCACCACAGGCACGGCACGGCACCGCAGACACGCTCACACCGTCCCGTTACCAAACGGAGCGTGCCCCGCCCGCCCGCCCCCCTGCCCGCTCGCCCGCGCGTGCGTGTGCGCAGCCACAGCGGAGCTAATGGACAATCCGATGCCGTCAGGATCACGCCCTTCTCCTTTCATGCCGCTCGCCCACCATTACTGTCAAAATCAGGAGTACCTAGCGCATGGATGAAAATCCGCTACCCTGCCCCAATTATCAGTCAGCAGATACCGTTTCCCTGCTTCTATTTTTAGTCAGACAAAAACAAAACAATCAGGTCAGCGTTTATAAACGGACACACAAATATATGGACTGAAACAGTAGCTTACTACAGCTTAAGGCAGTTAGTAATTTAGAGTAGCATACTGTATTCCTGAGTAGCCAAGAATACAAGGGCTAGTATTAACATGTCCAGCGCAGTAACAGGGACTTTCCAATTCAACAGGTGTGTTTTTAAATTAACAGTTTATCAAAAATAGGCGACAACTGCATTGAATACAATTAGTCACAGCACCACATTTATGTTTAAATAGAATTAATCGCCAAGCCAAATACATCTTCAAATTTAAGAAACATAGAAACACAGTGAAGTAAAGGTAAAATACAAGAAAACATGCAGTTTTTATTTTCCCCTGTTATATGAGTGCAAAGCTCCTTGGAAGCTCCAGCTCCATCAAAAGCTGAAGGACTGTAAACTGCACTGGTATCACTGTCCAGTGTTTATGTGCCAGATAATGCTGCTAAGCATTCTGTTCAGTGAGACCACACCTGACAGAGGGGCCAGATAAGAGAGTTCCAGCATCTAATCGTCCTGATAGACCTGCATACAGAGGCTGCTCTTCCCTCCACCACAGAGCTCCTCACTGTGTGGCTGCTGGGATTACACTCATTCCAGGCTGGCTGAAACTGCAGGGGAAAGACAACTGCAGTGGCCCAAGCTGTGCTATACATACACGCGTACACACACACAGAGACACACACACACACCTACGCACACGTGCACACATACATACACACACACACACACATACACACATACTGTACACTCACACATATACACAGACACACACGTAAATGCACACACACACACACACCTACACACACATGCATACATACATACACACACACACACATACTGTACACTCACACATATACACAGACACACACGCACACACACACCTACACACACATGCATACACACACACACACACACACATGCACACACACGCACACACACACACCTACACACACATGTACACACACACACACACACACCTGCACACACACACACACACACACCTACACACACATGCACACACACACACACACACACCTGCACACACACACACACACACATGCATGCATGCTCACAGAGCCCTCCATCGCTGCAGGAACCCGCAAACGCATGGGTCAGAGAGTATAAAAAAGTAGTGCCGACGGTTAACCTTCTCACAACGTTAACGGGAGACTGAAGCAACGCGTCAGTGTTTCTGCAGCGTCACCGCGAGGTTCTGAAGGCGTCAGAGAATCCTGCAAGGTTACAACGAAATAAAAAGACACGTGCGGAGAGCAGAAAGGTCAGATGTGGCGAAGAGACGCGAGGAATTCTGATGCGAAGGTGTAGATTACAACAGGGCAGGTGACGCAGGTCCACTGAGTCACACACGGGCCTGTAAAAAGGTGCTGGCCGAACGGCAGGAACACACTCCACTACCCTGGTCACGTGACCAGGCGCCGTGTGTGAACCCCGCAGGCACACTGCCGGCATTGTACCGGAGAAGCCACACCTGCGATCTCTCCTCTGACCCTCGCGATGGTCCTTCCTCTGCGCGCGGTCAAAGGACAGCGTCATCTCAGCAGCCCCGAGGAAGAGCCGGAGGAAGTCTGAGGCTCCCTCTCGCCCTTCGAAGTGGAACTTTCCCACAGACGAGGGAGCGTCGAAATCTAGTCAGGTGCGCCTCTGAGGCGAAGATCTGAGGCGGTGGAACGCGGGGCGCTCCGAGCGCTCGCCCCCCTTTAACGCGGAACCCGCCAAGGCCGCCGGGCGGCTAAATTAAGATGCAGGAAACCGCGGCAGCGCGGCGAGGCGGGTTCCTGTTAACGTGCGGTCGACGCGCATCAGCAGCGCGGGGCGGGGGCGGCGCGAAACGCATCGGCGACAGGCCCCGCCGAGGCATTCACGCGAACAAAAGCGCCACCGCAACACATCACAGCACAGATACGCGATTAAGCCTGTTTTTTTATTTTTATTTTTTATTGCAGAACTGAAAGAGTCACTTCAAGAACGGGTGAGGTACGAAGCAGCTAATTTAGTCGAGGCGCTCGCATCCGAATTGATTTTATTTCGATGGGAACCATCCTCGCGTCGGCGTAAGAGTTAACAGCCGCACGCTAAGGCACGGAAACGCAACTACAGGCAGATAGAACTTTTGCAAAAATGCAGCACCGCTTCAGAATCAGACGCGGACAGTATTTTCATAACGCTTTTCACGTGGTTTGTTTACGCTAGTTTACTGAGGCAAAGCGCACACGGGACAGCGAAGGATCAATGAAATCAATCGATATTCAGAATTGAAACAGAGGAGTTTCTCACATGAAATGAGAAACGCACACGCCAGTAGGAGCAGTGCTATCCAGGGGAATGAGAGGGGTGTTTAAGGTCCTGTAATAAGTAGCTGGGCTCTGTTTTGGGGCGTCCCCCTGGGCCGTGCGCACGCGTTGGGCCGGGGAGCAGCAGGTGCGGAGGTTTGTTTTGGCAGACCGGGCGGCCCGGCAGAGGAAACGGCACATTAGCAGCCCACTTTAACGGCCCCGCACGCCGTACACGACGAGCCATCACCAGGCCGGACGCGCGTGAGAACACACACACACACACACACCTGGCCGCTTCCAATAAAAACGAGAACAGGTCTGTTTTTAAGGGGATACCCCCGAAAAGAAAATTTTACGGTCAAAAACCCTGGGAACTGCCGCGGGCGAAACGGAACCCTTTTTTTAATGTTTGAATTAGGGCCAATCACAGCCTGGAGCTGAGAGGAACCTTACAGTATGAGACTGAGCAAGCAGCCCTTTTTAAACGCAGTTACTTTATTTAAATTCCTGACTAATGCTCGAGCCCTGGGAGCGGTTCAGGTTGCCGGGGAGACCCGGGTGTAGTACATAAACGCGGGTCGCCCGCGGTTACGCTCTCGGGACGTCCCGCGGCGTTGACCGCGTAGGCCGAGCGGAGAGGCACCTGGCATTCGGGCCAATCTGCGCAGAAATGAGAAGGGATGCGGGTGTCACTGCGGTGAATTACACGAAAATGAAACTGTCTCGGGGGTCAGAGGTGACAGACGCGTGCCAGACAGGGGTGGCAGTGGGGGGGGTGGAGGTGCTGGGGGAGTGGGGGATTTCGGGCGGTGGTAAACGCATTTACTCTGGCTGGACCCTTGATCCGATATTGATTTATGGTGCTTGTTGGGGCTTTCGTTCGTTTTTTATACTTTCATACACCAACCTCTCCAACCCGGTCCCTTCTAGCCTTCTAACCACCCACAATCCTTTTATCAATCAAATAACCCAGACTGAGCTACTGATACAACAAAAAAATAAAAATCTGTAAGATGGTGGATTCTATATAGTAGGCAAACGGAGGACATTTTATTCAGCCACTGTGCATGCCCAAAGAGGGGTACAACTTTCAATTATTTTCAATAATTTCACAATCAACAAAATGCTCAATTTGCATGCATTCACACAGTCTCACATGGACACTATACCTGTACACATGCAGAGTACCTTGCCCAAGGACACAGAAGTCTTATCCTTGATTCAAACCAAGAACCTATAGCTTACAAGCTTCAACATGCTACAACTTCCAATGTTATTTTATTTACATGCAATACATTCCATGTAAGAATGAAATTTTGCATTCAGTTTTAAACACACCTCTACTGGCACAAGAGAACACAGCTGCAATGCCAGGGCTCCATAAATACGGATTTGTGAGGTGAAAACCACCAATAAAGTTTGTTTACAGAGAAACATGAGAACGCGGCAAATGGATGGAAAAGCCTTGTTTCCAATGCTAAAAGAAAAAAAATTCCTTTTGATTATACACCCAAACAGGAAATAAAAAGCTTTATGGTCCTGTGCAGGAGGGACGTGGAGAGCCTGAGATGGAGCTTTTTAAATGAAGATACGATACAAATGCAACACTACAGAGGAACAGATGCCTTCTGGATGTGCACAGACAGCTGGGGATAGCCGACAGAACATCACCTGCCTGCATTTACAAGAACAAGCCCTCATTTTTCAGAAATGTGACACACACTGAATGTTCTTGCAACCACACCTTTTATTTGAGTATTACATCATCCTTAAAAGCAGAAGGCACAAAGTGTGACGCAAAAGTAGCAAAGGCGACGAAATTATCCCGTCTAATGTGCTAGCTCTACACTGAATTCATCAGCGATGTCCATGAGTTAAGACCATGAGAAGAGAAAAAAAAAAAAAAAAGGAAAAAAATCCAAGAAACTGATTAACATCAAAGCACGAAACACACTTGAGAAAAGACTCTAAACACACTCTTGTCACTGCTTTAATTAATGCAGTTTAGTTAAATTCTACTTATTAAGAAACAGAGGTAACTCATTATTTTTGAAAGTGTTTTGGGAGTGTTGGTAGCAGCATATGCAGTGTGAGGCAGGCGATCACCGAAGATATTATTAAAATCCGTGTGAAGCCATTAAAGTCAGCGTGATGATAACTGCAGTCATTAGAAGACGGGACTGGGTCTGGGTATCATTGCGGAAAGTGTTGAGATCTCATAACCTAATTAAATACATTTCCCCAGCGTTCTACTGAAAAATTCTAATGATGAGATGTTCACTGCCTGCCTTATCCAAAAAAAAAAAAGAAAAATAGAAAAAAGTTATTGCTTTGGAAGTAACAAACCAATACATAGATGAACCTCCATGAGCAGTGATCCATTTTTAAGAAGACAGATAAAAGCTGGAAGAGAAGCCTTGGATGCTTGGTGACTGTGAACTGTTTACTGCAGCTAAGAGAGGCGACTTGTCTTACCCAGCGGCTGCACCTGTTTGATACACAGAATAGCAGTGTGTGTGTGTGTGTGTGTGTGTGTGTACGCTTCTGTATGTGTGTGTGTGTGTGTGTGTGTGTACGCTTCTGTATGTGTGTGTGTGTGTGTGTGTGCATGCATCTGCGTGCGTGTGTGTGTGTGTGTGTGTGTGTGTACGCTTCTGTATGTGTGTGTGTGTGTGTGTGTGTGCATGCATCTGCGTGAGTGTGTGTGTGTGTGTGTGTGTACGCTTCTGTATGCGTGTGTGTGTGTGTGTGTGTTCACTTTGTAGTGCCTTTCCATGCTAATAAGCCTGGGTCTGCAGCTCCATTTGTCTATTTCAGGACACATACCAGCATAATGACATTATGACTGGTGGACAGCATTCAGTTTGAACAAAGAATGTGGCGTGGACAAAGAAACGGCTGACTCATCCTCAGATTCAAAACCCAGAGAAACACCGTGATGGGATTCAGTATGAAAGTGCGTATGATAACCTCATTTAACTTGTCGTCACATCTAACTGTCACAGTCTCCGCGGATCTTTTATGCAAACAGGTACTTCATGCAGTTTATTTCAGCATAACACTGCCTCCCTAGCCCAGGGCTACTGAAATCTGGCCCTCGAGGCACCGGTCGTACAGCTCATTTTCATTCTTTCCCTCTAATCGGGACTGAATTTAAAGCTGGGACAGCAGGTAAGTTAAATCTCTGGCCAATCAGCGGTATTAATCTATCAGGTAGGGAAAAATAACATGTGAATGAGCCCACCCTAGGCTCTGTGCAGAGAGTTCTTGACCAAACCAAACTGCTGCAGCTATGCCCCTGTTCCCCTTCTCAGAAACGCCAACGTGTCCTCCAAAACTGAAGAGGGCGCTGTGGTGGGTGATAACACAGGGGACCCACCCTGGAGGCCCTGGCAGCCTGCCTCAGAAATGCCGTTAAAGTCACATGACTGTTTGAAACACCGGTCGGTTGATTCAGCTAAGATAGGGGGATTAAATTGGTATCACCACAAAAGCAGAAGTTCTAAACACAACTCTATGGCTTAGACGAGAGAAACCCTCATAGAGGAAGAGGGAAAAATTCTAAATCATACCTGACTTCCTTTTTCTTACCAAAGAATCAGAATGACTTAGACACCGTACCTCTTATCTCTATTCTTAATCCTTATCAGTAGTTCTCATTTTTGTTCACACGGTTTTGCAGCAACTACCAGTGCTACAGCTGTATATTCAGAACTGTGAATCACGTGTTTGGGACAGATTCTGTTAATACTCAGTCTCTCCATGAGTTTCCTATGAGTGTTTGAAGTCAGCGTAAAGTCGCAACACCCTGGAGAGTAAGACACCACACTATAGAGTGTTAGATAAACTGCACAGAGCCTCCTCAGGCCATCGCTGCTTCTTCCATCGCCGTACGGCAGATGCGAACTACAAAAAATATTTTTGAAAAGCTGCTTTTGAGTTGACTTTCCCCCCCCTCTGGTTACCAGTTCCATGTTTAGAGAAGACTTAGGGGTGTGCTCCAATTGCAATGCAGCTGCAAACAGCCCTATGCAAAAAGGCCAAAATGCAAAACCCACGCTACATACAAAGGTTGTTCATGACCAAAGACCATTTTCCTATTACGATGTATTTTTGTCTTACTCTCTTTGAGTGAGCACACAGCTTTTTCCTGCACAATCACAGTAATGTCATCATTGCCTTAGGAATCACTTCACCGTGTTGTGTTGAGAAGGAGAATGAGAGAGCTCAGAAAGCGCTATCCAGCCTCTCTAAATGCACACCTTCTTTTGTGTCACAGGGATCAAAGGTCTCTGACACCAGCATGACTGGAGCGACTGACATTCCTGTTCCAAACAAAGTGGTGTTCAAACCAGCTGCCATTTTCTCAAAAGTGTTTAATTGATTTAATGCTGAGCTCACGCCGATTCAAAAGGCTGACTTGGATGCAGTTAGACTGAAGTTGACTACACACACGTGAGCACATTCTCTCTCCTTCTCTCTCTCTCCCTCTCTCTCTCTCTCTCTCTCTCTCTCTCTCTCTCCTTCTCTCTCTCTCTCTCTCTCTCTCTCCTTCTCTCTCTCTCTCTCTCTCTCTCTCTCCCCTCTCTCTCTCTCTCTCTCTCTCTCTCTCTCTCTCTCACACACACACAAACACACACACCCCATATGCACGCACACACACACACACACACACACACACACAGACCGCCAGCCGTTGACATTCCCAAAGCCTCCACACGTGACCTCGGAAACCACACAAACACACTGGAGCAGATTGGAGTCAGAGACGGGGCCGCCCCCGCCCCCAGCCCTGCCCCCCCCGCCCCCCGCCCCCCCTCACCAGCAGGGCTCTCCGAGCACATTCCTGGGGCGAGGCTCTCGCCCCGCCAAAACCAGCCCGTGCCGCGGCCCGCTGGGACGGAGCCTCTCAGGCTCCAGAGCGCCGGGCCTCTCGGACGGAGGGTTAACTCCGCGGCGGCGGCGGCGGCGGCGAGGTCCCTGCTCTCAGCCCGCCCTCCCTCACTAGCCCACGGACCAGTAAATAACAATGGCGGCCAAAAAAAAAGCCTCATAGCGCCCGATCGCACAGCAGCCCCCTTAATCCTGATCCTCCTCGCCACTTCACACGGCCGCCAAACCCCTTCAGAGCTCGCCGTTTCCAATTACAGGGTCGTAGGTCAGCCGACCCCAGACCCCGGGGGTCACAGGGGGGGAGCCCCAAGGGACCAGGCTGAACACCTGTTTCAGGAGAATGTGGGAGGTCTGAGGTGAAATATTAAAAGAAGGCCATTCCGTTTCACAACCTGAGAAGGTGACATGCAACGAAGCGATGTCTACAAACTACCACCTGAAGGGCTTTGGGGATGCGCAGAGTTACTTGTTGCAGCTAGCAGAATGCAACTGCCTATCGTCCAGGTCAACTCTCAGCAAATCAAACTAAAAGTGGAGAATCTTCTAACTGAACGAGCAGCACGAGAAAAGCATTTACGAAATGTGCACAGTATATTGATGTCTTCTAAATTGCTCTCCGATTTCTCTCAACAAGGCACTTCAACCTTCAGGAATAAACTCCAATCAGCGGAGGAGGACATTCAACAGTACTTCTACTACTACATCTTATCACTACTAGTGCTATGATAAACAGCAGTCATACGGTATATAGAAGTTCCTGAGTAATATTCACATTCCTAATAGTGGCTTGAAAATACAAGCTATTACCCTCAGTACACTCAGAAAGTCACGTGGGTCAAATGTTTATTCTCATAAATGGTTTGATCTTGCTGTGAACACAAAGCCCGACGGGGTTTGTTTCTCCGAGTTGAAAGGGTTTCTGGAGCTCACAGCACAGTCCCGCACTGACCACGAGAGACAGAGTCGACGTTAGCCGCGGCACGAGCAAACAACGCAGCGGGATAACTCCCCCGTACGAGCGGAGCCAGTCCTGTAATTACACCTCGTTTCTGGTTTTTTAAACGAGCGTTTCGCCAAACGCAAATCAGCCGACTGAAGGGGGGGGGGGGGGGGGGGGGGGGGGGGGGGGGGGGGAGGCGTTTGGCTCCAGGCAAGAAACCGTATTTTATTTTTTATTTTTTTTAAAGTAAACAGTGAAAAACCTCCAGGAGGGCTTCCCGGCGGTACGGCAGTATTCTCGTTGGAAGCGTTTCCCCCCCGTTTCCCCCGAGCGACTGCGGGCAGCCTGTGGAATGTTCCCTCACCTCCGGGAGCCGCGCAGGCGGGCGACCAGTCAGCCTGGAACGAGGCGCCGTCCAACCCAACCAGGAGTAACCGCACGGCGCGGCGCCCCAGGCCAGCGGAACCACCGCCGCAGAATTCCGAACGCGGAGTGCCGGGGCCTGGCAGGGTAGGGCGGGGGGGGGGGGGGGGGGGGTTATGGGGGGAGGGGGGCAGGGAACTCTGGGAACTGCGGGCAGCTCTGATCTTTCGGACCCCAAGTGGATGACATGGAAAAGACAGAGGGAGCAATTTAGAGGTGGGGTAAGACAGTGCAGGTTCGGGAAGCTTAAGTTTCCCCGTTCCCCCCTCCCCCCCCCCCCCGACTGGGTGGTCTTTGTGGGGTGCCGGTGAGGATGCTCGGGACCAGCGGTGACTTTGCAGTGGGAGCAGCTGCATAACGGATCAGCTCACTCACCCCCCAGTCCTCCAGTATGGGGGGGGGGGGGGGCTTGGAGCAGAGTCAGGCCTGAGGTTATCTCTGCTGATGTCGCCGCTGTCACTGTTGACACGCACAAAGCCCCGTGCCCCGAATCTGCACCCCAGCCCCCACCCCCCCCCCCCCCCCCCCCCCCCAGACCCCCTCCTTCCCTCTGCTGCAAGTTAAAGCACAACCTTCTGTCCTCCCTGCGAGAGACTAATGACCCTGGCGTGGAGCCGAAGCCACTGTCTCCTGCCTAATCCCCCCTGCCCCGCAGCCTCGCCAGCCGTTTTTTTTTTGCAGCAGAAAAATTTGTCTGGGATGTTTTTTCCCACCCCCTCTCCCCCTCCTCCTCCTCGCCCTCGCTCCTCCCCCTCGCTCCCCCTCTCCCCCCCCCCCCCTCCTCGCCCTCGCTCCTCCCCCTCGCTCCGGCTCCCCTTCGCTCGGAGAGCCTGTCAGTGCCACGAGAGGAACAGCGGCAGCTCAGAGGAGGCGCTCAGCCGAGAGAGAGAGCGACGGGAGATTCTGCCAGTCCCGCGTGGCAACTCAGATCCCCCCCCCCCCCCCCCCCCCCCCCCAACCCCCCACCCCATTATTCATCTCCACAGCAGCCACAGTTCACTGTCACTTGTTGCCCACCCTCCCCGCTGCCACCCTTACAGTGTGAGATCCGGGGTGATGAGTTACTCATCCCCTCCTCTCACTTCCAGCTTAGGCCTGATCTGCGGTTCTGCCGTGACTACAGCGGAATCCCACCACCCCCCCTCCGACCCCCCTGTCCCCTGGGATCATTCACCCTGGGCGTGGTGGTGGTGGTGGTGGTGGTGGGCTAATTTCCTTTAAGAGGCTGCATCTCCTCACTTTGTTTCCGCGTCATGGGAAGCGCAGAGGGCTCACCGGCTCCTGCGGTAAGAGCCCGGCGTCGGGTGATACCGCGAGCAAACGGCGCAGCCCGGTTATCTCCCGGCGCTCAGACCCGCCCGTCTGCCGCCATTCTCCGAGCGGGTCGGGGTCACTTTCCCCAATTTTAAAAGCGGGCGCGTGCAAACACACCGCACAATTACCTCTCACAAATTCAGACAATGGCTCCTATTGTGGGTATTTGCAATGGAGAGATTGCCCACTCAGAATTTCAGCACTTGTGGAGGTTCAACACCAGCAGCCATTTCAAAACGATGAGCGGAAAGCTAATGAGACCAACAGCGTGTGGAATTCAGTGAGATAAATTCGAGCCAAGGAAAGCCATCAGAAAATAGTGAATTAAATAAAAACAATCCTTCCATTTAAAGCAATAACCTTAATAAGTGTCGGACTTGAAGGACGTTCAGCTTTACTGAACAGGCGATTTTTTGTCGCATCCTTTCAGGCAGATTTTTTAAAAAGCACATGATGGAATCTATGCCACCGATACGGCGCACACAGTACTGCCTTTGAAAAGCTGGTCATCGCCACTCCAGGCCATCAGTGAGTCATTTAGGCTGAGCGGCAGCGCAGTGCGATGATCAGCGAACACGTCCTGTAAGTCCAAGGCCGTGGATTCGATTCCCAGCAGGGTCACTGCCATTGTACCCTTGAGTAAGGTACTTAACCTATGCATATGACTGTCTGCTTAATGTTAAAATGTAATTTAGTATATGGAGGGGGGGGGGGGGGGGGGATGACGCAGGGCTGAGTTGTACCGCCACCAGCAGCCACCTGACGTTACACTGGGAGCCCATCTACCCCAGCATGCACTGCTGGGGGCAATAAATCATCAACGGGGCGATGTTTCCAGAGGAAGAAAGAGGAGGGGACTTGCGGGAAAGCCGAACTTGACCCTGCTCGTCTCTGGAGAGGTAATGGAGCGCCGCTGCGTGCGCCGCTATGAGTCATCAGCGCTTTCTCTTCCCGGTTTCAGCGAGCGAGCGAGCGGGCGGCGTTCTGCAGAAGGTGGGCGGCCGGCACCGCGCTCCTCTCACCTTCCCCCCTCACTGGGGCCGTCGAAACCCAGCAGGTGCTCACTCGCGGCAGAGAAGGATAAAGAGGTCTGCTGTGGAGTACAGCGCTGGCCTCCTCCTCCTCCTCCTCAGTCTCAGTCTCCCCTGTTTTACTCACAGCCCCTGACTGCGGCTCTGACTACGAGCGCCTGTGAGTCTGACTCAGCGTACCTGTCCTCGGGTTCTCCCCAGGTAGCCAGCGTCAGAGCTCCGGTCACTGCAGTCGGGCCCCAATAAACACCCCTGGGTGAAGTCAGAGGCCAGCTTTTCCCCGCCCCACACCTGCTGGAGGGCGAGCCCTCCGCCTCCCCAATGTCACCTCCGGCAGGCAGAAGCACCGCGGTCGGTAACGCCGAATCATTTCTCTTTTTCGTTTGGTGCGACGCCCGAGCAGCAGTGCCCACGCTTGTTTTTCTGTTTTTTGTTTGTTTTTGTTTTCGCGGACGTTGCTAAAAAGGAAGCCGGGCTGTCTGTCTGTGGCGCGCGACTGCAGGACGCTGAAAGGCGCCATATTTCCGCAGCGGCGCGAGTCTTTCATCACACCTAGCTCCACGCCGCGCGGTGGCGGCGGCGGCATTATCGCCTGTGCAACAACGGCAGGGTCACGTGACGCTCAAACACAAGCCCTGGAAACAGCGCTGCAGAGGAGGAGGAATAGGAGGAGGAGGAGGAGGTGAAAGGGGGGGAGAAGCTGAGCCCTACCAAAGTGCCGCTGATTCCTCCAGCCGCTCAGTCTCCTGTGATCCTCCATCACACCTTCTTCTTCTGCCTGCTCCGGCTGACCAACGGCACACTAGTACCACACACCACAGTCCTCAGTGCAGTGATGTCACATGTTGGGTGTCAGGGTGGGTGTGAGAGTGACTGTATCAGCCTCCGCGACTGTAAAAGTTCTTCGCCACCGTCTACTTCCTGGTTCAGAATCAACGTTACTCACGCTGTGAATTTGAAAAATTTCCTCTCTACATTATTATTATTAAAAAAAATTTTTTTTTTCAACTGGTTAAGTCCTGTACTCCTCCAATCCCTCACCCAGGGACTGAAAGCAAGGCGCGGTTTACACACATTACACATGAACTGTGACTTCCCCCAAACGACAACGTGAGAATGACAACAGCCTTCTCACCGTGGCTGCCTGAAGGATGTGAGCATGTGGAGACGGAGCAGAGATGCTTGCGGGTTGAACCATAGCCATAGCCACCCTGGGGGGGGGGGGGGGGTTTCACTTTCTGTCTTCGACGTCTGACACAGGACTCGTTACGCACAGCAGTCCAACTTCTCCGTTGGGCCGGCTTAATCTATTCACCTGAAGACCAAAAGCGTTTCCAGTTCCGCTTCCCCTCTAATTGACAGAAAAGTCAGGCGGAAAACAAAAATACGAAGCGAAACACGAAGAGCTGAACGGCTCGAGCGCTCGGAAACGTTCAGGTAGTCTGCAGCTGTTAAATGAGGCAAATCCTTGGTGGGAGCCTGGGATGAGTCAGGGAACAATTTTTTCGAAGTGTGGAGCGGGAGAGCTTCGGCATAACAGCACCAGTAATGAAAACACGAAGGGCTTTGAAGTGCTCGCTTCCCAGCAAGACGCCTACAAATAGTGCAGAGCCTCCCCCCCCCCCACTCCCCCCGACACCACCCCCACCCCACCTCAATTCACAGAACAGGGGGGGAGAGCCACGTTGTCGGTGCCACCCAGGAGCAGACTGTGTGGGCTCCAGCTTCACAATAGCAATCAATTTGCAATTTAGTCATTTAACAGACGCTTTTAGCCAGAGCGACTTACAAAGAGCGAAGTGCATTTTACACGGAAACCAAAAGAGCTACGGCAGATAGGCACGGGCAGGATAGCACCAGCCCCACCGTCAAGGTGCTTGCGTAATCATTGCTAGAAGGAGCTCGACGGCCCCCAACCCGCTCCCCGCTCCCCGCACGCAAATTAAAAAACGTTCTGTCTCCTCTCCTCTCGGTTTCCCCGCCGCGGTTCAACAGGAAGTAAAAAATAAGGCCGTCAGAGGACCTGATTCACGAGGCCCCTGGGAGAAAGCTGGTCAATCAAAAAGGCTTCCGCCGCGAACTGACAGCGCATTAGAGCTTAAATCTGGGGATATTGCATCTGGCAGGCCCGACGTCGAGCGCGGCGAGCGGGAAGGGTGGACGGTAGATCAAGCCCGTCGCTCCGCCGTCTCCACGCTTTCTAGGGGGACGAAAATAAAGCAGCCGGAATATGACACGTGACAGATCCTCGCGTTCGTCCGGCTCGCCGCGCGGGATAAAGGACGCACGCCTAACGATACGCCGACCGGTGAGGCGTCTCCTCATCCGCACCGCGACGCGGTCCGCGGGGCCCTGCAGAGCCGAAAGGGATTGTGGGTAAAGCATACAGCACTGCCCCCGGTTCTGGGCTCGGGGGGGAGCGGGGGGGGGGGGTGTCACGGGGTCCGCGGGGCCCTGCAGAGCCGAAAGGGATTGTGGGTAAAGCATACAGCACTGCCCCCGGTTCTGGGCTCGGGGGGGAGCGGGGGGGGGGGGTGTCACGGGGTCCGCGGGGGCCCTGCAGAGCCGAAAGGGATTGTGGGTAAAGCATACATCACTGCCCCCGGTTGTGGGCTCGGAAGGGGGGAGGGGGGGGGCAGTGATCTATACTTTACCCACAATCCCTTTCAGGCGCGTGACCTGATTGGGTGAAGGCTTAATGAACAGCCACTGGTGGAGAGCGTATCCCCGGGGCTGCTTCAGCGTCACAGGGCATTCACTGCATCTTCCGGATCTTCCGGACCACCTAATCTTTTTCAGTATTATATGCTACCGGATAGCGTTGGAGAAGCTGCGGCACGATGATGGACCGTACTCTGCGTACCAGCTCACGCCGGGAGCCGCGCCTTGCCGTGTAAAATGTGAAGTACAGCGGCACGCACACACAATGGGAGAAGACTAAATGGCCCGTGAACCTTGCAGGACGGGGACAGGCAGGACGCTACGCTACGCGCACCCCCCTCCGTGAGGCCGGCTCGAGCGGGCTCCTCTTCCGCCCGCCGAGGGGGGTGTCCATCGCATCACATCGCCCCGAATCAGCCGTTCCCCGCGGACGCACGGACGGCTCGCTGCAGGGGGCGCCCCCGGCTAACCAGCCCGTCGGGTCGATGCGGCCGGCGGCCCCGGCGATGATGCGTACACGCGCGGGCGGCGGGCCGAACGGCATTGAGACTTTTTTTTTTTTTTTTTTAGAAAAAGGAGGAGAAGAAGAACTGCGCGCTGGGGTGCGTTTCCTCGGCCCTGATGCGAAGAGACAGGCCACTTTCCGCCCAAACACACACGAGCCCCGGCCTCGTTAGGTTCGCCCGCGGCCATCGCTGCCGGGGCAACGGAGCACCGCTCAGGGGACGCTCCTCTTTCTCACCCTCCCTCCCTCCCTCCCTCCCTCCCTCTTTTTCTCCCGCTCTCTCCTCCCCACAGCGCTGTCCGTCAGCAACCTGTGACCTCATTAAGACGTCAAAACCGGCTCAAAAACATTCACAAACGCTGGTTTAAGCTTAAAGAAATAAGTCACGTCCGAGTGAGAGCCGTCACTGTGTCACACGCGTGTGATTATATGCTGGAACACAAACCGGGGGCTACACTTCCATGTGTGAGGTCATGCTCTGTTGTTAAGATAAATACAGAGTCTGCACGTCTCGTAACCCTTGTGAAAAACACGGCCTGATGGGCTGCCAAGCGATGGTCGGGGGTTCAATTTGGGTTTTCGGACAGGCAGACAAACAAGGAGGGGAGGGGAGGGGAGGGGAGGGGTCACAGTACAGCCCCCGGGCAAAACAGACCCTCTGCAGACTGCCTTCCATTTATTATATGCAATCTTGACATGGACATGATCTCTTAGGCCAGGAGCTCCAACTCAGGAACATGTAGGTCATAATATGGCATGCCAATGCCAGGGCCTGAGCAGTCACATCAAAGGAGGAGGGGGGGGGGGGGGGGCAGGGGTTTAGGAGGGGGGGGGGGCGGCCTTTATAGGTCACGCTTTAGTGTAATTTCATACTCAACCCTCCTCAACGTCCCATCCGGAAGACATTCACGAGGCTGACATGAGCCTCAGTGGTCCATTCTAATAAAGCAAATAGCTTCCAATATTAAGAAGGGAAATGCTGCTCATATTCTCCATTACCTCCAGTTAAATGCCATTTCCACAGTATTACATGAAGACATATTGCAATGACGACTTTAAAAGAGGGCTCCATTAATACCCAGTTGTTGTTTTTTTTTTCCCTTCGCAAACAAACCTTAGTCATTATTTAAGAAAACTAACCACAAAGTAAAATATCTGCATGACAGAAAGACTGCTAACTTGAATAAATAAAAACTGACAGCATCCATCCATTTATTCTCTTTTGTAACTGTAAAAATATGAGAATGAAAAATGAGTAGCAAAAAATGATAAACTTGGTGCGATTCATGATACTGATGTACAGTAATGAATACTAGCTCTAGAATTTCACTGGATGGTACAAGAAATGAAAATTATTTATGTTTAAAAATAGCACTTTTAAGCAGATCACAGCAGAGCTGTCAGATTTCACATTGACAGTTTCATCACAGCAGAAGAGTCTTTCCCGATTAAATTAGACTTATTGAATATGACAAGTACCGTAATTTGACAACTAAGGCCCACCCTTCAGTACACATTAAAACACACGCCAGTTTACATATTGCACTGGGGAAAATGTTCCTCTGTGAAATCTTTTTCTGAACAAATTACACAAAAATAATTAGTCAGCTAGCAAGTATCTGGGTAGAGTTTTGAAGATTGCGCAACCAAGCAAATTAAAATGTGCGTGTGAAATAAGACAAGGAAGTGATTCAACAGAGTAGAAAGTTAAACTGATAATGTCTTAACCAAGACAAATACCGTATGACTAAGGTTTATATACACACACACACAGAATATAAATTCATATGCATAAATCAGTTAATATGCATACGGATTTCCCCTTAGACAAAGCACACGTTTGGATCCATTTTATCCTGCGTGCCAAAGGTCAAATTATCACCATGGTGTTGCGTGTGTTGAGAAGAATGTGGTCATATTGCATTACAGGCTTTCAATTTTGGCCGTTGCAAAGTAGACATACAGTAATATATGCATTCTATTAGTCAAGTCAAGTCAAGTCAAGTCACTTTTATTTGTACAGCACATTTAAAAACAACAGGAGTTACGCCAAAGTGCTTTCCAGTCACTACGGTACAACACAACAAACCACAACAAAGTTACATCACAACACATCGCTATATATTAACTTTCGCAATGCAAAAAGTCATGACCATGCCAGGGGCATCGGTAGAATGCATCGCTGTCCTCACGCTGCACACAAGCTCGCCCGTCACTGGACCGATGACACCAGGTCTCCGCGCACAGACAAGACGCCACAGCGGTCTCATGTGAGCACAGCTCAGCAGCGTACCACCACTGCCCTGGGGGGACTGTGCTTATACAATCAGTCTGGTCAAAGACAAACCATCTACAGTAAGTACAAAAACAAAATCTTTTTTTTTTTTTTTTTTTTCTTCTTTTCTTGTTTTACCTTCCCACACAGGTAAAGAAAAATGAACCCTCCGTGCGAGCTATCTCCTGTCGACTGCCACGGGAGATGTGAATGTCAAGCTGGCCCGACACGAAACTGAAGTTTTACAGAAGAAGGCAGCGATGGCGATACATTGGATAATAAAGTTCCTCGAATGTAAAACTAAACAACCGACGCAGCAGAAGATCAAGATTCCCTTTGTTTTTTTTTACTCTCTTTACCGTTCCTCATACAGCAGATCTTCGTATCTAATATATTCAGTACAGCAATGATCCCGTGGCCTGGATCTGTAAAACCATTTGGTATACCTGTGCCAACAACGTAAAATGGACAATAAATTGCATTCATGCAAATAGGGCACACGGTGTCCTATGTCAACACAATGCATTACTCTTCATGAGGGATTATAATTAAAGACTGGAAGCCTGGTGATGAAAAAGTGTTGAGCAGCGGTGTCAGGGAGCTCCAATGAAACAGGAAGTGGTATTAAGTAAGATGAGGGATGTCGAAACACCTTGTTATCACAGTTCAAGGGACAGAAGCTTTTACTCAAGAGCCACTGATTAAGCCAGACGCTTGCTTAAATCCCGCAGCTCCCTGAGTCATCCTACTGCCATTAAAACAACGCACATCACAAATATCACCCAGTTTCACTTTAAACAGCCACGGAAATGCCTGCGTAGTAGAACAGAACATGGTGTGTCTGTCTGCAGAAAATGTGTTGGTACAGCCGACGATGTTTTACATACGTCAGTGGAATAATTTGTCTAATCTTCGTGGGTCTTTAGACCGCGGTGGAAACGCAGCCAACAATGGGCTGAAGGAACCTTTTAGTTCCTCGAAAAGTAGTTCCTGGGACTAAAAGTTCCGGGTAGTTTGGGCGGAAATGACGGCTTTAGACTTCCAAGCCTCCTGTTTCTTTGGAGGTCAAAACCACATTTGAACCGTCACAGTTGGTACGCATATACTGATGCGTAGATGTGTGCCTGTTTGGAGATGGTGCACGATAACATCCAAAGCACTCATGTATGATAATTTGCAGCGTTGCGTTCAACATAACCTTTGAACATAGCAAAAATTATTTGTATGCTGAATAATTATTATTGCCAAGATTAACCACATATGGCCGGCAAATACATTTTTGTCTCCTTCCCTTCATATTTTGCATATGGATTGCGTGAAGATATGCAAAAACTGGTTAATCATGTTCGCTGGCCATGAACAATACGGACATCGTTAGACAGTTCTTGCTGATTTGCATAATTTTTTAGATGGCTCTGGACTATATCTCAAAGACACTAGCATTCCCGTTTAAAAAGGTTTCACTGGCCTGAAACATGTAGATACACATTTGCATGACATATAAAATGCATGTATGAAGAAAAAACGTATTTTGCATTTATTTGCACTGATGAAAAGAAATGAACAGACAATCATTTGAGCTCGTTAATCCACAACCTGACATTTGGAGAGATACGTATTTCTATAGCGACAAAGTAGAACAATATTAAACAGGCATGCCTTGAAAGTACCATGAAATAACCAATGGAAACCTTGTTCTACATATTTACTTCCAAACCCTTTTTTTTGCAGATGTGTGCTCTAACTCTTTAGGATTTTCTTGTCAGATGGGTATGCAAAAACATCCAATGTAAACAGAGAGCAAGCTACTGTTTAACTGCTTCCTTGAATAGTCCATAGTTGACCCAAGGTAAAAAATTTGGGTCACACAAATGCATTAGCCACATGGTCAGAACAACACTTTCCTGCAAAGAAGCACCTAAAATTAAGTGGGAAAACATTTTCTTTAATTGCCCGTCAAGCTGTTACATGACCAGCACCAAAAGGAAGAACATTTTCAGTTAAATAAATAAATAAAAACACAAGGCTCATTAGTTTTGAGCATAAGGGCCTAGTGATAGTCTTATTACAAATACACCCTTAACTTTGCACATGAATCACACCTGCATATGACACCAAAGCGTACGGGGCATTTTTTGGGCTTGGATGAGCTGACGGGCGAGTAATGAAGAAGAGTGAGGAGCAGAGCAGGGAGTGGGGGGGGGGGGTGGGGTGGAGAGTGTGGTTTGGAAGATGGAGGGCGTGGAGGGGGGTCAGGGTGGAGGGAGTGGAGGGGGGGTGGAAGGTGTGGGGTGGAGTGGGGTGGAGGGAGTTGTGTGGGAGGTGGAGGGAGTGGAGAGGGGTTGGGGTGGAGGGAGAGGAGTGGGGAATGGGGTGGGGTGGAGGGAGTGGGGA
>NC_049216.1:28832935-28842935 GCF_013347855.1 Anguilla anguilla | reverse complement strand
AGGAGACTTACAGCCGCTCATCCAGGATGAATCGGGAGCAGTGG
Organism: Anguilla anguilla; assembly: GCF_013347855.1. Taxonomy (NCBI): domain Eukaryota; kingdom Metazoa; phylum Chordata; class Actinopteri; order Anguilliformes; family Anguillidae; genus Anguilla; species Anguilla anguilla. The sequence continues at coordinate 28,842,891 of NC_049216.1, read as the reverse complement.
ATCATGGGTAAAGAGAGGCTACCCACACTGCCCCCCTGGTGGCCTGGGACAGTGCAGCAGAAGTGCAGGGGCCGCGGAGGCCTGTGTTAACGGTGTCCTATGAGACAGGCGAGCACAGCACCGCCCGTTCGAGTGGAAGCACGCGCTGCTGTCTCAGGTATTTCCTTGACAACGCGCGCGTCTATAATAGTGCTGCGCAAGTCATAACAGAGCGAAATTCAACACCGAGTCCGAGGCGCTGCAGTTATTTATACAGTCACATACCCACACACGCACAGACATACGTGCATGAACACAAACACAAACATAAATACACACGCACAGACATACGTGCATGAACACAAACACAAACATAAATACACATGCACAGGCAAGGACACACACAAACACAAGGATGCACACCCACACACGCACAGACATACGTGCATGAACACAAACACAAACATAAATACACATGCACAGGCAAGGACACACACACACACCAGGATGCACACCCACACACGCACAGACATACGTGCATGAACACAAATACAAACATAAATACACATGCACAGACATACGTGCATGAACACAAACATAAATACACATGCACAGGCAAGGACACACACAAACACAAGGATGCACACACACACACAAACACAAGGATGCACACACACGCGCACTGACATACGTGCATAAACACAAACACAAACATAAATACACATGCACAGACAAGGACACACACGCACACACAAACACAAGGATGCACACACACACGCGCACAGACATACGTGCATAAACACAAACACAAACATAAATACACATGCACAGACAAGGACACACACACACACGCACACAAACACAAACACAAGGATGCACACACACACGCGCACATAGCCTCAAGAGTCGGCAAATATTGAAATAGCCAGTGGAACACACATGCTACCAGAGCAGTAGAACTGCTGGCGTATAACAGTACATTAGCAACAAATACAAAATGCACACAGAAACAGAACAATGGCACTGTCATTTTTTTTTTTTTTTCCTGTTTCTAAGCCGTCAAAGGAAATAATCCCAAACAGGGGCTAACTGGTGCTAATCCACCATCTGTTTGCAAGTGCGCAGCGGGATCCGTGAGGAGTGAAGTGTCTGGCCACGGTGAGGACGAGGAGCCTCCTCCCCAGGGTCGCTCCCCGGCCGTGTCCTCAAAGACTCACAGAACGCCGCTTTCAACGCCGACGTGACAAACGGAGACGGGGGGAGGCGGCAGCTGGGGGGGTCGGGCGGGGGACGAGACGGAGGTCGGCGAGGAGCAGACGAGGGAGGCGGAAGGGGGGGGTGAGAGGCGGAGGGAGGAGGAGGAGGAGGAGGAGGGAGGAGCGCAGAGGCCGATCAGAAGCACGCGGAAAGCAGGAGGCGCTCCTGTCATAAACGGTCGGAGCCTGACGGAGAAGCGAAGCGCGGAGACAGGCTAATTACCGGAGGCGCTTCAGCACAACCCGCCGACCCCGCCGCCTGACCCGCGTCTAATTAGCACGTCCTTAAACAGAGATACTCCGACAGCATCCGCACTCCTCCTAATCACTCTGAGCGAGGCCAGCACTCAGCGAGCCGCCCTGACCCCTCCTCCCCCACCCCTTCCCCAACAAATACGCCCGCACCATCAGGCGTGGGTCAGTTAATCTGTCGAACCGGGAGGCGCCTCAGATTTTCACGCCTGGCCTTTTAATTAAGCCGACGGAAAGGCCAGGCGTACCTGGCGGCCCGGCCGCCGCAGAGGGGGCATGTCTCTGCATTCTGAGAGGCCGTTAGCCGATACTTCATACAGAAAAATGTCAATACTGCGGTCGGGAGACAAATCCATTCAAGCAGACACGGCGCAGTGCGGTGATTAATACTTTAAGCATACGGGAGTTTCTTTTTTCTTTTTTTCTTCTTCTTCTTTAACGAGGTTCCACCATTCCTCCCTTTGCGGTCTGTGATGTGTGATTTGCAAACTGGTAGGTCACGCTCTCCTCCTTCTTATGACTTTAATGGAGGGGGTGGGGGGGGTAGGGGGGTGGGTGGAGTGCCTGAATTCCCCCCCCCCCCCCCCCCCCCCCCCATCACGTCACATCATATCTGTCACAACAAGGCTGAGTGACAGGAGAATGGCAACGCCCTCTGCATTCCCGGCCCCTCCCACCTCCCAGCCGGTCTTCGCCGCATCGTTAAGGGATGACGGCCTTGCCGGCTCCACCTACAAAACTCACACGCCACCGTGCTCACCCCCCCCCCCCCCCCCCCCCCCCGAGTCCAAAATGCACAGCAGGAAGGGGGACAGCTCCATAAACAGCCTTTTATATCCTTCCTCTCGGCCGAAACAGAGGGAAACCAACAGTAGCCGCCATTGTCTGTTGAGCTCTCACGCCAGGACAGGTTTCCATTAAGCAGTGGGCTCTGCCTTAATCGCCCCGGGCCCAGGCAGCACAGTCGGGGGGTAGGTGAGGGGGGTGCGCACATCTATCCCATTACATGATTTATGGGGCTCCTTATTGCAGCTGATAGGCTGGCGAGAACTCCCATTTTTTAAAGCAGAACGCACTAAGCTTGTTGCGCCCTCCAGCCTCGAGCCACATGCCCCTCGTAACCCCCCCCCCCCCCCCCCCCACCTCTACCCCAATCTCACACAGCCTTGTTCCGGTGACATCATCGCGGCCTGCGGGACAAACATGTCACCCGGTGTGAGATGATGACCTCGTGATTGGGCGCGGGCCCCCGGGGCGGGGCGGGGCGGAGGGGAGCTGTAACACACACACAGGAGAGGTTCTGTTTGCGCTGACCTTGCCGGAGCGGCCGGCTCGATCCCGGTCGCGCTCTGCCGCTCCTGCCCACGCAAATGAGCGGGGAAGCGCGCCCGTCCCCCGGGTCCTCATCACGCCGGCGCACTTTACGGTGACAAAGCGCGGGTCGTCACCACAGGCTTTCCACAACCTCCTGGAGGTCTAGGGGTCAAAGTTCACGGCTTCACGGAAGGATTCGGAGACACGATTCGACACTACGCGAAATCTGAGAAGGGGGGTGAATAAAATGCTATCGCCGTAACTCCTCATTTCAGATTCCCCCCGGCCCACAGTGACGCTCGCCGCGTTTTCCCTCGTAGAGAGTCTAACCCTGTGAAAGCACAGTTAGCGTCCTCTGTGTTTAGCAAGCGCAGGCTTTTTACCACCCAGGGCCCCCGTGCTGTATCGCATAGCAGGCAGTTTCCCCACTGAGCCGTGGAGTCAGTCTCACTCTCTCTCTCTCTCTCTCTCTCTCTCTCTCCCTCTCTCTCTCCTTCTCTCTCCCTCTCTCTCTCTCTCTCTTTCTCTCTCTCTCTCTCTCTCTCTCTCTCTTTCCCTCTCTCTCTCTGCGTTTCTGTCAGCAGACTTCTCCCGGAGAGATCCGTTCCCCCCCGCAGGCAGGCCAGCCGAGCGCACTGACAGGGCCTGACGTCTCACTCCCGCGCGCGGCAGAGCTGGCAGGAGGCGCTGCCTCCTCCCCGCTGCCTCCTCCCCGCGGCTCCTCCCCGCTGCCTCCTCCCCGCGGCTCCTCCCCCCGCCTCCTCCCCGCAGCTCGCAAGCTCGGGAGGCACCGCTTCCTTTTCCGCCTGGCCGCACGCGGCCGCCACTTCCTGCCCAGCCGCCCGGCTCGGGGGCCACCTCCCCCTGCCTGATCCCTGGGGTGCCTGGGGCAGAGTCACAGGTCCAGCTCCACCCTCCACCCCCCCCCCCCCCCCCCCCCCCCCCCCCCCCCAGGAAGCCACAGAAGAGCAGATCACTGGGGGCAAGACCCCCCTGCAGGACTCTGCCTGTGAAAGAGCACTACCCCCCCCCCACCCCAACCAAACCCCCCGCAGGGGCCATGGTAACAGGAAGTCGGCCACTGTGTTATCTGCAATGCTTTTACTGAAACTCGACCACTCAAGAAAATCTTTCTTATGGCAACGAAAGCTCTTTCATGAACACTGCAAATAATGAAACAGCCACGGAAGCACACACCAAAGAGTCACGCGATGCACAGTGAGAGTTCATACATAAAGCGAACAAAACAAACAAACAAAAAAAAAAAACCGAAATCCGCGAGAGAAAGATTCCTCAAACAGAGCAAACAATGAGCGGAGTGACACACAGCCACCGCACCGTACGCGTTCAACTGCCACCAGAAGAACAATGGCGGGCTCCAGGCCTAGACGCAACGGGCAGGGTTCACTCCCGCCCAGAGGAAGCTGTTACTCAGTACGGGGTACACCCTAACCTTAAATGACCCACCCGACCACATCACACCCCCACTCCTTCCCCTTTCCCCCCGCCGCAACTTCTCCTTCTGCCCAAAACACTTTTCCCCAGAACTACTTCCTACTTTCTAGTGTCCAGTTTCTGTCATCGTAGCTGTCCAGACACTGCCCCCTGCCCCCCCATGTTCCACCCCCACCCTCAGGGACTTGAGCCGGTCGGGTAATGGAGGACGCGCCTCCAGCTGTTCCCCTATCAACACCAGGCCCCCTTGACTGGAAGCCGGGGAGTCATGGAGCCACAAATCTAACAGACCAGCACAAACAAAAAAAGATCAAAGCCGTTTTTATTTAATAAAAACCCTCAGCAACAAGAGAAGGGAAATGCTTTCTTCAAAGCCACTTCTCTCTTCTCCTCTCTGATGTAATGCACTCTCTCTCTCTCTCGCTCACTCTCTGCTTTTACCAAAGCTATAGCATTACTACATTGATTGATAGCTCTAACTGCGGCAAGTAAAGCATTTAGAAGAACTCTCAAGGCTGAGAACTGCCAGAATCGCAGTGGTTTTCCCGCCACTGATAAACAATTACAAAGTGAATTTGAAAAAACAGGCTGGTTTGATCCCATCCAACATGTTCAGCTAGCTTCTGAGCACTTGTGGTACTTGACAACAATCCTGCTAGTAGTTGTATTGCTGTTGTATGTCTACGGTATTTAGGGGGGGTGGTGTTAACACTAGATTGTGCGCTACCTCGTCAGAGAACAGTGTAGGACTAGGCTGTATTCTCATTCACTCATGTGTCAAGCTCTTGTTGACCGGCTAGGTCCATAACCCAGATGGTCCCAGGAAGGACTCACACCAACGTTGCAGATGATCCTGGCCAACTTGCTAACTGAATAAAGAAAAAAAAAAAACTGCAAGCTGTGTTGCAATTTGCACCGCATATTTACAAAGTTTCAATCCAATGTTTGTCAGGCCAAACAGAGCAAATCCACTTCCCCAACACTTCGCTAAACCACAAACATGACCACAGAAACAAGGTTCCAGTTTCAGGCTATAGAATACATACGAAAATGTATATTTCAGTTATATACGATAAATATGAAATTTTCATCACAACAGAAGAGCAAATAATTGACCCAACCTATCATAATTACAATAGATTTGGTAAATGTAAGCAACAACTTGTTGCAACTGATCAATAAAATAGCAGAATAGAAATAGGGAGTGAGTGACTGAGGGCTATTCCAGCTGAAGAGACTTAATTCAGTTATGTTAGCTGTACCTTAATGAAGGGAGTGTGTCTTAGCTGTAATGTTATTGACATACAGTATCTATCCTAAAACAAAGCTCCCTAAATAGTATAAGAAGCCATCTTTGCATCATTTTGCATTTAGACTGACTTCACTGAATCCGGACTGCTGTTCAAGATGTTTTATGGTGCTCTCAGATTATTTTTCCTTCATCAAAAAAAAAACAAAAAACATCCCAGCTTTCTGGACAACAGTGAGAAAAGGGAACAGCAGTTATCTCTGTTAAAAATGAAAATGAGGGCCTCAAATAAGGGCCAATCCAAATTACAGCACAGCAACACATCGGTTGACCAGGGAGCTGATTCTCTTCTGACAGACCGCTCAATTTCACAAAGGCGTTTGCGTAAACACTCGTCTGCAACGCCAGCCCTGGGAGCCGGCTTTGAAATGCCCTTCGAGGAATGCGCGACGACCTGCTCTCTTCGCGGCTCTCCTCCCACCTCCTCGCCTCCTCGCCTCCTTCTTCGAGGGAGAGCTCCTAATGGTTGAAAGTTAGGGAGAGAGCGCTTGCCTCAGCCTGAGACCCTCCCTCCTTCCTCCTGCGAGCCCCCGTGGCCCCCCGGCCCAGCCTCCGCGCCGGTTAGCAATGCTGGGCTACACTCTATCAAAGGGCCTGAGGGAACTCTAACAAGAAAGGAGTAAGTGCTATCGATTGGGCACTTCCTGCGCGCGCGGCCCTCCTGCCGGAGAAAACGAGATGACTGTCTGACTCCTGCTATTCGACACGCTCCTGACCCGCACGGGGTCGTGCCGCGCAGTCTGTGCTGGAGAGCTATTTGTCCAACATGGCTGGGGTGGGGGGGGGGGGGCAGGGGGGGGGCACTCGGCCTCTTACGAGTGGCCCTTAAAAAGCAGTGGTTGATATAGAGACGGCGTGGCTGCCTTGGGGGGGGGGGTGGTTGGGGCTGCAGAAACCCGATACAGCAGCAGAAGCGACTGAACTTCCTTATTCCTCTCAATTGCTTTACTGGGCTCTGTGTGTGTGTGTGTGTACCTGTGTTTGTATGTATGTGTCTTTGTGTATGAGAGTGTATGTGTGTGTGTGTGTGTGTGTGTGTGTGTGTGTGTGTTTCTGTGGGTACGTGTGTTTGTGAGTGAGTGTGTCTTTGTGTGCGTGAGTGTCTGTGTGTGTGAGTGTCTCTTTGTGTTTGTGCCTTGTGTGTCTGTGTATGTGTGTCTGTGTGTGTTTGTGAGTGTGTGTGTGTGTGTGTGTTTATGTTTGAGTGTGTGTTTGTGAGTGTGTGTGAGTGTGTGTGTTTATGTTTGAGTGTGTGTGTGTGTGTGTGTTTGTGAGTGTGGCTGTGTGTGTGTGTGTGTGTGTGTTTATGTTTGAGTGTGTGTTTGTGAGTGTGTGTGTGTGTGTGTGTGTGTGAGTGTGTGTGTGTGTGTGTGTGTGCGGACGTTGGCTCTCTCGTATCCTCGTTCTCCTCCCCCTCCGGGTGTGCCTTTTACCTCTCATCACAAAGAGTAAAACTGTGCGGTGGGGGCCACGCCCTGACTCTTCCCACAGAAATCTGCGGCATGCGGATCTGCTTGTTTGTACCCCTCCCGGGCCTGCGCCGCTGCCTGATGAAAAAGTGATCAGGGACGCACGCCTTCCCACAATCCACAGCCGTGTCTCACAGTTATTACCGCCAACCGGTTCTCCAGAGAAGGGAAACCCGTAGAGCGGCAGGGATTCCTCTCGGCGTTGTCACTTAACTGACACCGTGAGTACAGCGGGTCCTGTTCGATGGCCTTCTGCGTAAAACAAGGCTCCCCTCCTTTTTTTAATTAAAGGTTTCACTTTCAGATATCGTCAACCAGCGTCATTCACACGGTACGATGCGTAAAAACAACGCACAAACATTCTTCACAGTAACATACATTCAGACTGTTGCTATCCTCAAAATATTTACTACCCCAGTGGCGAATAAGAGAGCTCCTAGCTCTAAAATCTTGCTTGAAAACTAAATAGAAAAAGTAAAAAAAAAAAAAATAAAAAAAAAAAAAATATATATATATATATATATATTATATATATACATAAATAACATGTTAAATAAAGTAGACACTACACATTTAACATGATCTAAGATGACTTAGACTCAATAAAAAGGTGTCTTGCTTCTTACAAAAATTCTTTCAAGTAAATTCTTCACCTTTATTTTAACCAAACCCGTCCTTCAGCAGTCGTAAATACTGTCCATGTGTTAATTTGTAAATTGAAAATCCTCATCAATCGAATGGTAGGGACGAACAGCCAGAACGCCGGGCCACAAGATCACCCTAGAGCAGCATTCCTTCGCGCCATTAGAGTGTGGTGAGGTGGCAGAGAGGCTGCGGCTAGCTAACACTCCCAGTACGAAACGGTATCGCCGTGAGTTACGGGGACGGGCCGCCCCAGGCAGGAAGCGCCGCTAGCCGCGGCCAGGCCCCGCTCCCCCCCTCCGCCCACCCACCTTCTGTCTCCCGTGATAACCGTACTCGTAAAGCAGCAGGCCCTGCCGGTGATTACCGGAGCCTTCACTTGACCCCTCATTACAAAACACCGTCCTCAGGAGCTCAGCCACTGGCCCGCAGTAATGAGGTGTCGCTTACAATAAAGAGCCTTTTTAAAATGAAATTAATGTGGTACGCAGCCAAGGTAGAGCAGCCCCTACATCACCGCGTACGCTGCAGCCATTAGCCAGGGCCGAAGGGTAATTGAAATATTATGTAAAACAATCGCAAAAAAAAAAGGCCCAGTGGTCAGAAACCAAATATAGTTTAACCGGGTAATGGATGACGGGGGGGCGGGGGGGGGGTGTTAAAGGTGCGACGTGTTGCGCGGAGGTCTAGGTGAGAGATGTGTTCGGCGATACCCCAGCGCACAACCTAGGAGAAGACACACGCACACCCCCAGTCCTATTACCGGGCAGACGACCGACAAGATGGCGGAATTCTTTAAGGTGCGATCATAACCGAGGACACATCACTGAGTTCATTCATTAGGAAATTCCCGGGCGCGTGTAAATACACTCATTTGAATATGAAAAAAGGCTGCGCGATAGAGTGGATAATGGAAAGGGTATTGGGGGAAAAAATAATTGAAAACCAATGAAAGGACTAAAAAAAAAAAAAAACCAGAAAAGCGCTTCAGTTAAAATGAGCTGCTCTAATCACAACTGATCAAATGTGTAATTACAATTTCGACAAAGTCCCCTGAGCCCCGCTTTGTTTCAGACGCATTGATTTCAACTGTATTTCGATACGTGTGAACTATATGCCATCCATTTTGATCACGATAAGGGAACCCACTAACGATTAATTTGACGTAAGAAAAATGTCATATTTATATCAATTATGCTTTATTGGGTTGATCTGAAATAGGTACAACATAATCTTATGAGCATCATTAAATATCATTAAGTAAAGTGAAATTCATCACCAAATCATCACAAAATCATCACCAGTAATTTTCACTGGATTAGGGATTTCAGTGTAACAGAGTGTTGGGACTGGTTCGAATGAAACCCACTGTATATACACAAAAAGAAAAATAACTGCTCAGGTACCCCTGTCTCATCATAACACACTCTTGTGTGTTGTTCATAGTACTGGGATGTTAAAAACATTCTGGAATTTTTTAAAGTGTGTTGACAAAACAGCAAGAAATACTGGCCAATTTGGGTAATTAGTCACACTCGGATGCGATGTGTTAGATTACAGTTTAGGTGGAAATATAAATCAGGCACGTGTCATAAAGGGCACTGCACCGGATATTTCAGACCAAGGGACTTGACATCCTATCTAATAAAAAAAAAAAAAAGAAACATGTCAAAGGAACACGTGACATGAAACATTCTGGCTGTTTTCAGATAGGAGGCAATTTTGCAGTCACTCAGCGTGCCCGAAAACCAGGGTCAGGTGCCACGGGCCAAACCTTTGATGGACAGTCACCTTTTTTTTATCAGCTGCCTGATTAAAATGGAGGCTGATTCGAGCAGAAATGTGGGAGAATTTTTATTTTTTTTGAAGTGAGAGGATCCAAACCTCAAAACAGCCTGAGGTTTGTTTGGACAGCACACCCTCGCTCCTACAAACTATAATAGACTGCATGTGCCCTCTAATGTCTGAATATGGCATTGCATGCACTAATAACAACCGATGAGACTCCACTATACGAATGCTTATGCTTTTGTGATACTAATGTCCTTCCAACTCATATTCCTTCTATATGATAGAGAACACGTTCTGGCCTGGGCTTCCTAAAGTTTTCCAAAAACTGGATTATTATTGTTGCGTTGCCACGTAACCTCTTTGCGACTAAAACGCAATATTAGTGTTGATACAGTAAATTCCCAGGGATACCGCATATAAAAATAATGATCTTTTCATCAAAGCCACAGCGGGAGCACACTGCCCTGTGATAAACGCAATGCTCCCAGA
>NC_049216.1:28795435-28817935 GCF_013347855.1 Anguilla anguilla | reverse complement strand
GTGAGTGTGTGTGTGTGTGTGTGTGTGTTTGAGTGTGAGTGTGCGTGTGTGCATGTGTGTTTGAGTGTGTGTGTGTGTGTGTGTGTTTGAGTGTGAGTGAGTGAGTGAGTGTGTGCTTGATGTGCATGTGTATGTGCGTGTGTGTGTGTACTTTCAATACACATGCAAACACTGACTCACTGACTCACACTCAAACACACACACGCACATCACTCACTCACTCACTCACTCACTCACTCACTCACTCACTCACTCACTCACTCACTCACTCACTCACTCACTCACTCACTCACTCACTCACTCACTCACTCACTCACTCACTCACTCACTCATTCGCTCACTCACTCACTCAAACACACGCACACACACAGGACCGTCAGGGCAGGTCACATGTCGTCCCTGTGAGTGACAGGTGTTGCATTACAGCACGCTTCCTGGACCGGGACCCTAACCCTTACCGCACTGCAGTTAATTCACTAATCCCCAATCCCTCAGCTAGGAACGAGAGAGACACCCCAACCCACAGGCGTGTCTTCCCTCGCGCAGACTTCTAAATGCACCAGACCTGTGTCACAAAAGGACAAATCCAACATAAAAGCGCTGCCACTTGACATTCAGCTTCATAGTTTAAGTATCATACCAGGGCTATCACGTGGAAAACGATAAGTGGTTCATAAAACACACGCACGCTACAAGACGCAGGCTACATATTACGGGCTTGAAATACGGCTCCGAATTTCTGCGAGGAGATAATAAGTTTTTGAAAAGGAATAACAGCGGACGTTTGACTTGAGTCAGCAGTCAAGGGCTAATTATGCTTGGCAGGTACAACCGAAAGCCTTCCCTCGGTTTCACTTTCTCACAGAATGACTCGAGGTGGCTTTTAGAGGATGTGGGCGAAGCGCTCTGGAACAGGCGCGCGCTTCACCGCGACTCGGTCCGTCGGGTCTGGAATGCACCGACGCTGGCGGGGAACTCGCCAAACCCACGAGGCTCCGAATAATTAGGAAGCAGAACTCTGTCGCCATTGGTCTGTCGGGGGGGGGGGGGGCGGGGGGGAGGCAGCTGCGGAACGACACGCTAACGCAATCATCAGAGGCTGGTGCGCCGCACAGGGGCTTACGCCTGCGCCAGAGGCCGCATGCATCCCTCTGATGTGCGTCCCGGTGCTTTCGTGCGGCACGGGGCTGGGGTGGGGGGTGGGGGGTGGTGGGGTGGGGGTGGGGGGGGGACACCCCGCCTCATCCCAGGGATTAGTGCCGCATCCCTCCTGATTGGATTCGTACGGAGCGCCACTGAAAATCAAGGCAGCCTTGGAGATAATGACAGGTATCAGTGGGAGCGCTGGGCAGAGGAACGGGAGACAGGACTGAGCCCAGGCTGAACGGAGAAAGCCACTTCTCCTACAGGGGACAGCAATCAATCTGAAGATCTCGCACGGGAGATTGCTTCGACAACTTAAAATGGCCTGTTTTTCAGATGCAATTTTTCTGTAGCACTGAGATTCGACCCTTCAGACTAAAATGATATGCCCATCGTGCACTTCCGCCTCCTTCCAGTAGAGGTCACTGTAACCTCTTTCCCACCCGAACCACAGATCTAACAGATCAGAGCATAGATCCCTATACAGTATGTGCCATTTTGATGAAAATATTTTTCTTTCTCATATGGAATGGAACTATAAAGTGCACTTATCTACGGCTATCTATGACTCCTGGTTAGTCAGCAGTCATATCCCACCACTGAATAAAGAGGCAATGGAATACAAATCACCAAAACCATCTCCAGCAGCAGAGCTTTGACCCTGTTTGTTTCTGATGTAGGAATATTGAGCATCCCACAGTAAAAGACAAGCATGTTTCCCCCCCACTGTTAACCAAACTTAACCATAATATTTAAGATATTCACTCAGGTTCTCGTCAGTATCTGCATGTTTGTAACATTAGAGGTCCTGCTCTCTGAGGCGCTCGTATTAGACAGCATCAGCTGCTGGGGAAACGCAGTTCTGAAGCAACACCACATCCTGAAGGCAACAGCCCTGGCCGCGGAACAGACGAGCCGCAGACACAGCGTAATCAGAGGCTTACAGCAAGCATACAGGAGACACCTCAGCAGCGTGTGATTGTGAAAGCCTAATGCCCCTTCTGATGTCTACGCCAATGTGTGATGTCACTTCCCTGGCCTCGAGTCCTGAAGAAACCACGGACGACCCATCTCTCGTTCTGCCTTTCTGATTGGAAGAAGCTATAGTCACATGACTAACCAGGCATGTGGGAGGGCTCCCTCGGGGAAGAGGGAGGACAACATCAGGAGACTGAAAACGGCTTTAAGGTGTGGAGCCTCTCGTGAACCGATTCACAATCAAGCCGCTCTCCCGGGGAAGCTTTCAGCAGAGAAAGCCTCGCGCAGGCGATGATAGCTCACAGACCCACAGCGCTCATCCCAGCTCCTCTGTGGAGAGAAACAGCTCCGTGTACAAGCACGGCCCCCGGATACGACCCCGGCCAATCACAGGGGTCTCTCGTCCTCGCTGAGTGGCTTTTATTGCAGCGCTGAACACGGCCACGCTGAGAGGCGGCGAGTGCCATTTTCAGTCTTTGGTGTAACTCCGCTGGTGAGCGAGGACCCCAAACCCACTCTGGTGAGGGGCAGCCACTCCTGGACCATTGAACCGGACAGTGGGAGCTGAGTGGGCAACCATCGCACACGAGTGCCATCCTGCGGCAATAAAAGCCAGAGAGAGAGAGAGAGAGAGAGAGGGAGAGGGAGAGAGAGAGAGAGAGAGAGAGAGAGAGAGAGAGAGAGAGAGGGGGAGAGGGAGAGAGAGAGAGAGAGAGAGAGAGAGGGGGGGGGGAGAGAGAGAGAGAGAGAGAGGGGGAGAGAGAGGGGGAGAGGGAGAGAGGGAGGGAGAGAGAGAGAGAGAGAGAGAGAGAGAGAGGGGGAGAGGGAGAGAGCGAAAGAGAGAGGGAGTGAGAGGGAGAGAGAGATGGGGGAGGGAGAGAGGGAGAGAGAGAGAGAGAGAGAGAGAGAGAGAGAGAGAGAGAGAGAGAGAGAGAGAGAGAGAGCAGTACAAACACCCAGAATCCTCCACACAGGTGTGTCTGACTACATGACCACAGATCTACGCAGAGAGCGAGATTGGTTTTCGTATGGACGAGATATCTGAGGCTGAACCTGTCTGCAGGCTGCGAGCTGAATCATGGGATATACAAACAATAAATTATGTCGCGGGAGAAGCCCGCTACCGCTATACAGTCGAGAAAAATCATACGAATCAAGGGACCACTTGCACTAAACGACTAAGTGCACAAAAAAATTAATTCAAGACCAAAAAAATAAAATAAAAAAGACACCAATAAAGCATGTTACACAAAACACGAGCAGCTTCTAGCACTTTCCCTGCGTGTTTGTCTGCCGACGCGGTCGAGGCGTGTTTGTTTACATGTTGGGATGGCTCTGATGTTCCGCCTCTCGCAGGGAGAGCAGAGCGGCGGCGACGGCCTCTTAAGCATCGGGTTCCATGCGTTTTACGGAGGCTCGTAAAAGAAAAAAAAAGAAAAAAAAAGAAGAAGGAAAAAAGAACAGCAGCTCCCTTTCTCAGCGGGACTCTGGGGAATTGACGCTCGCTCTGACAGAAAGTGACGAGTGATAGTGGGAGGAATAAAAAATAAAAAAAACCACACACACGCGGTGAGGAGCCACGGCAGGCCCATCTGTAAGGTACTTTCTCACAGGCAGATGTCACGCTGTCACACCTGCCTCCTCGCAAACCATTTGCTGCTGCCTTCCTCATTAGCTGGCATCAAAAGTTAGCTCAGCCGCAAGGGTGGGGGGGAGGGGGAGGGGGGCAGGGAAGGGAGGGGGGCAAGCCCTGACAGATACAAGGAGCAGCAGACACATGCGATACTGTACCAGTCCCACCGAGAGCGTTCCTGTGTAGTGCTCTAACACATTACTGTCCACCGTGCTCTCAGTGCCACACTAAAGCACCCTTGCAGGAGAGGGGCGGGGCGGGGCGGGCGGGGCAGGCCCGCTGACACTGTGTGTTGTTTGTACACTGCTGACAGCTGGCAGCCGTACTGCTCAGTCAGCCCGAGCTAGCCCTGCTGCCACACACACACCTTTCTCTCATCCCTGACGCACATGCCAGCGGGAAACAAGGAAGGAAGGAAGGACTCCACGCAGCGGCAGTTTAAGAGCAGGGCGGCTGCGTCTCCTCAGACGCAAAACGAAACGGTTCAAACAAAAACGGAACGCTCCGTTCTCGCTTCCCCAGTCCCGCCGTCCGTTCGCTCGCTTGTGGCACACCTTCAGCGAAAGGCGACGCGGTCCTCTCCCTCTCTCGCCTGGTCTCATTCTCGCTTGTCGAAACATTCTGTCGTGCTTCACGGAGACGTTCCCTGTCATATTTTTATGTTCTCAAACTCCTTCTGAAACACCAAAAGCAAAGGACGGGCACGCCTCTTCTATCCAGCGCCGCAGTTCGCCTCCAGCCACCGAACGACGGGTTCATTCCGCGAAAAGCGTGGCTGACATTCCGTGGGCGAGCTCCCCCACGCAAGCGGTGGAAGTGGGAAGGGGGGCGTCCGTGCCCGGCTGGTGGCTGCCTTACAGCCGGTCCTCACGCAGGAGCAGCGAAGCCAGGCGGCGGCAGAAGCACTTCCAAACACTCGGCTTCGGCGCCCGCACCCGTTAGCGATCTCCAGCCGGCTGCCCGGTCCCCACACGCGATTTAGGGCGCCATTTACAAGGTGCGCAAAGTTACCGCACGCCCCGGCACGCCCCGACGCGAGTTTAATAGGATATTTTTTTTCTCTTTAACTACAGCGATGATTTGAAAACTGCTTCGGCAAAGCGCATTACCAGTGCATTGGTTAAGGATGCCAGCCAGTCGCCCCCCCCCCCCCCCCCCCCCCCCGGTTTCTTCGCACATTTCCATTTCACCTTTGCACTGAAACATAAACTAAAAACATCTCACCGAGAGCGCCAACGTGAACAATCACACTGATCATCTCTACCATCGATTCATCCACTGCTAAATTAGACCAGCGGCTGTGCTCTGGAAAAGATGCTTTACCTTCTCGATTCCCTGCGTTTTCTGCTGGGAAGTGTGTGGAAAGTGTGCTCCTTATCACATTGGCAGGACTTAACTGGTATATATACAGCACCATAATAATGTTTGATACACAAAGCAGAACATAACACACAAAGGAAACAAGCCAGCAGAAACGGCTGTATCTTTATGCGTCGGCCAAAAAAAGCAGCAGTCAGGGAACAGTTAAGTGCCTTTCCCAGACTCCTTCACACTCAGGCTTGAATGATTTGACAGGCAGCTCCAAGACAATTTGCATCCAAACATATGCCACACGCACACTACCGCTTAAGATGTTTATATAGGCAAGGAGAACAGGATTGTAATCCCCCCCCCCCCATTTTAAAGTATGCATCTAAACGGGGAAGAAGTTTCGTCACTACTTTGAAACAAAGTCGAGCGCCGAGCCAGACCTCACTGCGGAGCTGGCCCTAAACTCCGCAGGCCGAAAGAAATACGCTCTTGTACCCGCGGTCACGCGGACCGGTGGTGCCAAGGAGCCAGGCTGAAAAGCTCTCACTGTATGCGAATGTCATCAGAGTGCAGGCAGGAGCCAAGCCGGAGAGCTGGCCCACACACCGGGGCCCTGCTCTGCAGCTCTCCCAGACGCCGCCAACCAGAGAGTCAGCACACCAGTCCCCAAACCGAGTCCAGCCGTGCCAAGCCCTTTAAGGGCCGGGACGGTGCCAGCCGCTGCCCCCCCATCCATGTGAGGCAGGAAAACACTGCACCCACTCTGTCTCTGGTCAGACTTACGGGACGGCCACCCCCTCCTTGAGGGCCTTGTAAAATAAACCACACAATTCAAGTTTCATGGTGTTTAAGTTTCAAGTACCCCAGGCGTCCCAATATGAATGCCTCATAATTGTATCATTTTGGCAATATTTTTGCATTTACTGAAGGTCATAGTAAATATTAATTAAACATTTAATTGCAGTTATTAACCCAGTTATTTAGCACCACGCACCGAGCTAGTCTGACATGCAGCCAACTTTTTCTGTTACTGCACACAAATGCACCGCAAACAGGAAAGCGATCATGGAAACCAGAACCTGGTAAATAATGGCATCTATTGTGATGATGAAAAGTTACAGCGCCGTATGAAACAAACTCAAATGAAATGTAGGACTAACGTCATGTAAGAACGTTATCTAAGCAATGACACCTAAAAAAAGTTTAGGGAAAATATCTTAAGAGTCCACCGTGACCTTTGAGCACAAGTCATATAAAAATGGGATTTGTATCCACAGGACAGCTTGGAACATTTGAGGGCAGACAACACAGATATTTTTGTCATAGAGGGAAAAAGAGGGCTTGAGACTGCGGCACGGGGTGGGGGGTGGGCATGGGGGGTGCGAAGAGAACAGTCCTAACTGTCAGAGAGGACATGGGGTGGGAGGCGAGATGGGGGGGGGGGGGGGATGGCACAAAATGTTCCTGTCCCCTTCTGGTTCACTTTTGTTCAGACGTTGGACGGGGGGGTAAGGGCTGGGGCTTTCACCGCTTATCAGGCTAATTGGCTGAGTCACTTTATTCAGACCCGAACCGCCTCAGCTCTGACAGCCACTTCACCAAACCGGCGGCCCGTTCCAGGGAACTCGAGAGAGAGCTTCCTTTGTCCCACCTGTGGAATTTGCCAACTGGCAGCGGGTCTGTGCCGACAGGAGTCTGATTAGCATATGGCAGCCTCTCTCGATAGCCGGACAGACCCAGGGAACCACTGGCTGCAGGCGAGGGGGGGTGGGGGGGGGTGGGGGGCGGGTGTTTCCACTCGGCCCAATCTCATCATGAACCCGAGTGATTTTGCTTTTTCGAGGTTTCGGTAATCAAGCACCGGTAAAAAAATTCATGTGAAATGGTTGCAGGACTATCGCACTGAATACTGAATAATCTTCAGCCATTTTAAAAATCCTTTTCCATCAAAGGTCTTCTGCAGGACATCAGAGGGACGCGTGTATTTAAAATGACGGGCATAATTATTTTCTTTCAGAGAAAATCGGAATAATTTTAAATCAAAAGCAGAGCTAGTTGAGGACATCACTGAGATGTCCTCTCTTAAAGAGTCAGAAGGCCAACATGAATGCAGCTGTGTGTATAATGGTTTAGTTTTTTCATCACTATTTTTGCCGTTTCATTAAAATAGGGGTGACCGCAACCCTTTCTTTACCTGAAATGACCAAGTCCTGAAGCACATCAGATATCACACTCCTCAAAGACATTCAACAACAGAAACTGCACTAAATCACTGAGCTGAAATATCACAATAACATCTAAATTCTGCATTACACTGCAGCAAACTACTTCTGTGAAACGACAAATGGCTATAACACTCCACCTAGCTGGGTTTCTACATCATGTTCATAGGCTTAAATTAGCCCATAAAACCAGGTGTCAGTGGGTTCTTATTCAAAGGAAAAGAGGAAGAGATAGTAGAGTTGTTTTAAGAAAACCTCCAATAACATATCCAGATATGATACTGTAAGAGAAGGTAACGTGTGACTGAGAATAGCAGTTTTGATTTGTTTGATCTTTTTGGCATTAGTCCCTTGGTGGATTACGCTTTTTTTTATTTTGCCTTAATTCTTCTGTATACATTTAAGTTCATTAATATTTTCATGAATGCACAGAATAAGCTGTGCAGCTCCCCAGATGAGATCTTCACTGAACGAGAAGAAAAGTCCTTTACGGTGGCTGAATCCTGTGCTAGTGGCAAATCTAAAAATAAGCATCGCATGATTTTAATCCCCAATTACCTCTTTTAATTGCCCTCTAGAGTTTGCCGCGACTCTCGGTGAAATCCGACATCCACATGCTGAAATTTGACCTTGGCTTATCACCTCAACTCATGTAGTGTGCCCGCCTCTACAAGCATCAGTTAGCCAGTTAGCATCAGTTAGTATGATCAGTTGAATTATACCCTACTGACTGTTGGAACAGGGGCAGGGGGGCGCGGGGGGGGAGGGTGTAGTTTGGGGGGTGGGGGGGGGGGTGTTGCAGGTACCTGCTGGCAGTCGCACACAGCTGTGCTGCCCTGCTCTCACACAGACCGACAACAACCTCGGTTATCAGCTAACCTATGGGAGGCACCACATTGCCAACACACAGGCAATGGGACCGGTGTGAGTGTCATCCCAGGAAGAGAAAGCGTTAATTTCTCTCTCCGTTTCATCAATTCCCTCCTCCCTGTGCAGTCTCTCTCTCTCTCATTGGACAGAGGGGGTCTCACTATTTGCCACAGACTTATATTCGCCTCCCCCTCTCTGTCAGTCCTCAAAAAGGCTACCACATATTGCCACACGGTGTTCCAACCTCAGTTTCTCTCATATTGCCTCTTCAGGATAAAATAAAGCCACAGAGGACTGGCTCTTTAGCGGAAAAAAACATCGTTTAGAGCCCTACTTTCATTCAAAGCATCCAGAAAAGACCGTGGAATGATAGTGAAAGCCCTTGACCACACATATTGCATTCTACACCTTTCCGACACTCAGTAAAATGACACCAAAGTGCATTTTACCTGAGGCAAAAATACATAGTTCAGACCATATGAAAATAAACTGTGAAATATTCTTTTATTTGTTTTTAAATGATATTTTAGAATTATAGCCAGATGAATAACATTTAACAGCTGGATAATTACTTAACATTACTGAAAGAAACAGTAAAAACATTAGACACTTTCCGAAAGTTGGATTAATTCTAGGATTGTGTCCACATTTCTTTTAATCGCATCACAAACAGCAAACATTCTTCCAAAATCCAGTAAGCCACATATCTAAGACTAACCAAGGGACACAGAGGGATAGAAGCACAATGAAAAAGAAAAAAAAGACACTTCAAAAAAAGAGAAAGAAACTTAAGCCAGTGATTCCAAATTGTGCACAATGATTAAAGGGACAATACCACACAAGAAAGAAAAGGGGGGGGGGGGGTGCACCATCAATAGCTCCCAGCGAAACCTAGGACTCCCATCTAGCAGCAACAAGTCAAATGCAGAAGGCGAGGAGGGGAAATGGCTCTATCAGAGGCTTTGAGGGGAACAATTCAGTTCCTCTGCTCCCCCCTCTCACTGTGCAAAAGACAGCTCAGCCTCCAGAGGCAAAAAAAAAAGAAAGAAATAAAATACATTTTTTTCAAAACTGCCAGAAAAAGTAGCCTGCACACAGCCACCCCTGTCACAAGACAACCACGAGAAATGAGTGAAAGGTGAGGAGAGAGGGAGAGAGGGAGTGAGAGAGAGAGAGAGAGAGAGCACACACACAGGGAGGAGGGAATCGATAAAACGGAACAAAAACAACACCGCAGCCTCCGCTCTCACCTGAAATCAAACGGGACGATTCAGGTTCTGTCCTCGCGCGAGTTCGCCTCAGTAACACAGGCAATTAAAAGCACTCGCCACGCACACCTTTGGGTCTCAATCAATAGAGGTTTGGAAGGATGGGGGCGGTTGGGGGGTGGCGGGAGGAGGGGTGGGGGGTGTTGTATGGAGGTGGGGGTGTGAGAGGGAGGATTGGGGAGGAGGCTGCAGCCTTACATGCAATTCTCAAGGGGGGCTTTCTTGCCAAGGTTTCAACTGTGGGTTTGTGTTTGTTTTTTTTGTGTTTTTTTTTTTTAGTCGGAGGTAGAGGCAAATCAGGGATGGCAAGCCAAGACTGACACAACAAAGAGCGAGCGAAAACAAAGGAAGCATATGGCTGGAGCGGCAAGAGCCTGTAAATTAAACATAAAGAGGAGATTAGATAATGAATGTGTATTCACAGGCAGGGGCTCAGCCCGGGGTGGGAGATACCACTGTGGGGAAAACGGGGAGATTCACCCTCTCACAATGTTATTACCCGGGGCAAAAAAAGTGCCGGTGCAGGGGCAAATTAATTTTGAAAATGCTCCTTTTGAACTCTCTCCATACCAGACAGAGGCAGGGAGGGGAAATTATCTGTTATGGGCTGTTTTTGGAGAAGTGCAAGGAATGGTGGCTTCCCCCCCCTACAGAGTGGGACCTTCCATTCCAAATTCACCAGCTGCTGCGGGGCATGTGCAGAGCTGGATTTCTAATGTTAATAGGATTATCATCTCCTCCCTCTCCCCTTCTCTGACAGCTACTTGTAGGAGTGCTGATGTGACTCGCTCCATTTTGAGGTGCTAAGGTCCAGTGCAGTGATTTATTTTGTTTTTTTTTGGTGATTTAAGGAATATTTCCAAAAATCTGCGGTTCTGCTATAATCAATAGATGAACAGTATGGGTGCATAAAATACAACCTTTAAACTTAAGGCTTGAGAGAGCAGCTGTCACACACACACACACACACACACACACACACACAAACACACAAACACACACACACACACACACACACACACACACACACACAAACACAAATACAAACACACACACACTACTAATCATTAATATAAGCTGAAGACAGTGCTCATTAGGCTAGGCATATTCAGGTAGCTTACTCGGTCGTCCACATCTGCTGTGGTTATACCACGTTTCTGGGCAGGACGGTGACACAATTCCAAGAGGCAATGGTGCAGACTGTGGGCAAGCCAACACAAGGTGCATTTGAGATGTCCCAAAATGTACAGTGTGTTCCTTATGCATGAACGAGGTCAGCAGTTGTCCACAAAATGCACTGATCAGCCTGATGACTGATAATTATCTGCACTACAACCACACATAACTACTGCTGGTTCAGTAAAATTCAGTTCAACACATGATAAATCGACCTGGGATTGAAATTCAGCTCAAGCGACGTGAAATTTAATAAAAAAAACGTTACATGGGAGAAAAGAAGTGTAATGTACACCCGGTATGTGGGACACACCTGCGACTGTTCATTCCTCCTGCCACAGCCCTCTTTAGTCACTGTGAAGGAGTACTGCTTATTTTATCAAATACAGTGCATTCAGTTTTTAGCCAACAACACATCGAGCAGTATAAATCAATGAATAAATACCAATTACGTAATATAAATCAGTGAATCAGCTACTAAATTAATCAGAAGCGATTAATAAAAAAAAGTGATTATTTTGACATTGTGCATTTTGAGGCACCGGCAAAGCCCGGTACCTCTTTAAAACGGAGATCTCTCTGACAGCCCCGGCTCTGCCAATCAAACGCAGCCAGCCAGCCAGCGTCCTGCCGGCTGCTTCCAGAGCTCTCACAATGGCAGATGACAGGTTTGGCAACACAAACAACTTCCGCGGAGATTAAGAGAAGTATCCTGGAGCTCGCAGCGAGTCGACAACATGAGACAAGACGCAGGAAACATGAAGCGTTTTTTTTCTTTCGCCCCCCTACCCCCCCTCCTCTCAGCTCTTTTTTTGTGAGATTACACAGAGAGATCTCCCCTCCCCACCGCCCCCCCCTGCCCCCCCCCCCCCCCCCCCCACAAAGCGCCAACCAGCGGGGCCCACCGCAGACAGACTGCCGGCACCCCCTCAGGAAGGCTGGCTGACATTTGCATTCCCCTTTCATCACAAAAAAAAGATTCGTACAGGCTGATCTTCAGCGAAATCAGTCCACCTCTCACTTGAATTGCGGGAAGATTATAGATTATTACGGTGTGACGGTACCCCTCCCCCCCCTCCCACCCGCCCCCGTCCCTGCCACTGAAGTGCACGGCTATCAGTCACTAACAGGATTCCCCCACTGCGAGGCTCAGAACCGCGGTGTACACAGGTGACATTTCGTTTCTGACATTTCTCTCCTTCTTCTCCGACTCGACCGCGGAAGACGGCCTTCCCTACCGCCAGAGCCTCCATTTTGAGCCCTCTGCACCGCGGCGGCCTCTCGGAGGTCCCGTGAATCGGCGCGCGCTACGCTAGCACGCATTCCACGCATTCTCCTCATTAAAGGGGTTAAAAAAAAGCCCCAATTCCTTTCACACCGTGAATGGACGGGCTACAGGAAGCACGGGCCACTGCACTGGTGAGGCGTCTTATTCTGTGGTTTTTGCAAGTGAGACGACACGCCAAATGTACTGCATGCAAACACGGTGGTGCGCTCTTCCCCAAAATGAATACCGTCCCCCTGATTCCCATCCAAATGTAATTCCTGGAAATTCTAGATGGTCTTACATCTGCCTTTCAGCAGCATTTAAACAAGGCTGGCAGTTAACTTTTGTAATAAGTATCAGAGGCCCATCAGGCAATTGACATGAACTATCGATCCCAATCGGACCAATACTGTTAAAAACCTGGCTGTGTTGCATCTGAAACTAGCAATGAAGGAGCACCTGCAATTTTTGTTTTGTTTTTTAAGCTCTTTGATTTTAGTTTGGATAAGAGAACTGAGGAAATAGTGATTGAAATGACTATCACCCACAGACACATCCCACATTTTCCAACCGGGAATAGCAATCCAGTTACTCCACTATTGGCTCTGAACACAGGGAAGTACTTAGTTCAGGCAAACCAAATTAGCCACAAAGGCAGGGGTATTGCTCTCGGGCTGGGGGGGGGGTTTGGGGTGGGGGGTGTGTGGGGGTTTCGGGTGACACATGGGCAGGTCATATTAAGGGAGGGTGGTCACCATGCCAGACCACGCAGCTGGCTTTATCTGAAAGCCCTATCAGGTGACCGTGTTGATAAAATTATAGCGCTCACGGCCGGTGTCTGGTGAAGCAATTTTAATCTGGCTCCTTATAATGTAACTCTCTGAGTAACTTCACATTAGACGGTTAACATGAGATCGGGTTCCAGGGTAAAGAGCCGTTTCCACTGGCCTAGCAGTGAAAATCAAGGCTTTTGTTACAAAGAAAGTCCTAGAGTTTCAAGTGCCATCAGCGATTCACTGACAGTGCTGGTGAGGTTGGTCCAAGGAATGTAAGAAATACATCAAAAATGTTAAATGCTTTTTTTTTTCTACTTATAGTTTCATATTGTAAAATTGTTACATTAACACTCACCTTCATTTTTAGTCTCAGATCTGGTCATGAGGTTTGGGTTAGACCTGAGTATTATCTTATTTCCAGGAAGCAAATGAACTTGGTAACCTGTGCAGCCACAGACGGCATCTTAGCCCTGAACACAAAATGGCTATAAAAGTGGCTGCACTTGTTAAAAGGTGGGTACATTACACAGCACACTTGTAATATAATGAACCGGCTCAGCCTAGAAATTACACGATCGGAAAAGATCACATAAACAGAAGCACAAACAGAGAAGAGAGTTATCTAATCTTCAAAAATGTGAAAAGAGAGTTTGGAAACAATTTGTGTTTTGTCCTGTACCAGGTTCCAATGATGAGAGAAATAATAAGTAGGCCTAGTATCTCTGCAAAGTGGGGCTCGACAGATGTGTTTTGAAACATGGAGCTTGCTGCCAGATGATCCGTGATGACACTTAAAGCGAAAGCAAGGCTTTCTGTCAAATAAGAAAGACGCTTCCTCAAGGAAAGTGATTGGTCTTAACATTTCATAGGCAGTAATCCTCTGAATTAGTGAAGGCATTTACCAAACTGCTGAGTGATATATTTATAGCACAGAAAGTGCCACCAAATGTGTTTTTAAGAGACTACAAGGCTGCCAAAGACAGAATGATGAGGTTTCCATTAGGGGAGCACGGAGAATAAACTCACAGGAGGGGGTGAGCAGGCCAGCAGCCGCCTCAGGCTTATAAAATGAGCAGTGGCAGAGAGCAGGCTGAACCAGAGCACTTCAGCATGAAGCCTACAAACCCAGCACTGCCCGCACAGTGCTCCTACCCACCCTGCTGCAGCACACATACGCGCGCGCGCACACACACACACATACCACACACACACACACACACACTCACACATGCGCACACGCACACACACACACCACACGCACACACACACACACTCACAGACACACACACACACACATACCACACACGCAAAACTCATACATACACACACACTCTCAGACATACGCACACACACATACCACACACACACACACACACTCTCAGACATACGCACACACGCACACACACACACACACACACACGTACATGCACACACACACACTGCAGGATCGTATTCCCCATCCTTTCGCACCTGCTGTGCTCTGCTGGCAGGTGTGAGTAAAATAAGCTTCCCTCATTAACGCTGCAGTAATCTGTCACTGTCTCATTACTGGGCAGGATGGTGTAAATATGACTTCAAAAGGGGCAGGAGAGCTTTGGGATCAGGGGCTGGACAGCTCTTTGTGGGACAGGTGTACACAGCAAATTGTATACTGTTTGTGTATATGTGGGAGATGAAAAGAATTTGTGTGTGTGTATGCTTGTGTGTGTGTGTGTGTGTGTGTCAAAGAGAGAAAGAGACAGAGAGAGGGAGGGAGGGAGAAAGGGAGAGGGAGAGAGAGAGAGAGAGAGAGAGAGAGGTGTAAACCGCAATACTGTGTGCGTATGCATGTACGTGTGTGTGCGCGTGACACAGAGAGGAAGGTCAGAGTGTGTGGGCGTGTCTCCTCAAAATATATCTCCATACAAGGCTCTCAGGGTCCACCTGAATGCACAGTCACTTCAGGGCAAAACTATTGATCTGGACTCAACACAACAAAGAGGTTTACATGATACCTAAAGCTTCATAATCCACTGCTGCAATATCCTGCTGCACCTTTTATTCCAGATCATGTTCAACAAAATCCAGGCCGTCTGCTATCTGAAGAAGAATCATAATTAGGCGACAGTCTAATTGGGGCTCCTTTATCTGATCACGGTTTTTGTGCTAAAGCTTGGCTATCTTAATCCTGGGGGATTTACCCCAGGAGCGGCAGTTATCGCGCAGGTCTGCACATCGGCTTCGCCGGGGGGAACGCGGAGGTTCGGGAGCAGGGAGCACAGGCCCTCGACCGGGGGGTGACCGTGAGGGTAACAAGCCGCAGCGGCAGGGTCACAACACAGCAGATTAAATTACCGGCCTCGCTCGCACCGCACCGCACTGCACCGCACCGCACCACACCACAGCACACCGCACCGCACCGCACCGCACCACACCGTCAATCTGGAGCCGGCGACTCATCCCCCATGCGACGCGACTCCGCCTAATCCAATTAGCGCCAGTGCAGAGCAGGGAGCTCAGAACTGCAGGAACCACGGGCTATTTTCTCTCCCAAAAACGGGGTAGGAGACCTCGGGCAGGTCTAACGGCGGGCGTGGCGGGCACAGTGGGCACGGCGGTCGAGATTCAATTACCGCCGCGGGCAGGAGACGCGCTTCGGAATCTTGGCGGTCTCGTCGTCGCCGACCAAAAGTTCTGGAAAAAGGAGCCGTCCGCCAGCCAATGTATAACAGTGAGAATGCACCCCCACCACCACCACTCAAAGGCTACTGCCCATCACAGGCTAAGGGAGCCTCAAATCGAGAGGTTCCACAGGCAGTGCACATCAAAGGCAGAATAAATTACACGCACCAATGGGAACGCACTGCTCTACCCAGAGAGACGCAAACTCCCAGAGGCAGGAAAAGCCACGGAATCACCCAGTGTTCCAATTCCCAGAATCCTCCGGTACGATGCGCCATGCCCACAAAGACCCCACGCACTGCCAAACAGGCACCGGCGATGGTGTAATGATGATGATGATGATGATGGCCGCAGCGCGCTGCCAAAGCTTCCTTCAATCAAGCAGCAATCAGGAGCTCCTTGCACACGTTCTTTATTCCCCATCGCGCTCAAATCTGCCGAGTGGCAGCGTGCTTAACTGCCGAAGTCTCCAGTGGCTCACGCCGCAGCGCGCAGTCGATGGGGATTACTATATTCCCCTTTCAATCTTCAGACAGTTGCATGGCTTCATTATCGAATGCGAAAAGAAAATGAGCTCTCGCTGTAACCCCGAGGTCTGTGGTCATATTAGCTAATAACATCCACGGGTCTTGCATAAATGCAGAACAATTATTCGATTCCCATATGGGATTTATTACAGTCATTATCCTCCTAATTACAACAAATATTGAAGCCATTTTGACTGCTTTCGCTACTTCAGTGGCTGTTCTCATTAGTGTCGAGGCTTTCATTATTTTAATTTCGTTAAATAAGACTAACGCTAAAGTATACTTAAGTATACTTGCTTAATTTAATTCAGGAAGCATGCGGTAGGCAACAAGCAATGTTGGCTGTAAGGAAATGCAATCTTGCCCAAGCATTCAGCATTTGCAGGAAGTCCAGCCATGCCCCTCCAGCTGCCACACCTGACCCAGTCAGTGAATTGGGACAGTCAGGTGGGTAGTGTCAAGGACAAAACATGGACATGGAATACCTGTATTCACACTCATGCGTGCCACAGAGTCCATCTGGTACCATCACATTACATTACAAGCATTTAGCAGACGCTCTTATCCAGAACGACTTACACATTGCATCCATTTATACAGCTGGATATACACTGAAGCAATTCAGGTTAAGTACCTTGCTCAAGGGTACAACGGCAATGTCCCACCCGGGAATTGAACCGGTGACTTTTAGGTTACAAGAACAGTTCCGTACCCATTACACTACACTGCCGCCCATATACCACCATTATATGCAGCCATTTCCTTCATACATTTTTATGTGCATTATCAGTATGGGAACCCCCTTCCCCCCATGCTGTGCATAGAGGACGCTCCATTATTGAGCCCGCAGGTAAAGTGACACTCCAGCGTGGGGGGTGCTGGTGCACCTGTACAGCCAATGAGAGCTGCTGGGAAGGGGGGGGGGGGGTGTGGGGGGGGTACCAGGACAGGTCTGGGTACAGCCTCAGGGACCCCAAAGCACCGGAGGCCCCCGCCCCCCGTGTCATAGCGATACACTTAGTCTCAGCCAGTGCCCACACATCAGGCACGGGAAACCTGATTTAAGGGATATTGCAGCGCTCTTCTCGCCCCACCGAATGCAATTGTGACGAGGGGGATTATCTGGTTTTATACCGGCTAATCTACTTTCGCGGCGCGGAGGGGGGGAAAGCGCACCCCGGCAATGCGATTTAGGCACACTGTTGCGTCCGCGACCGTGCTTCTGAGGCACGGGGGGGGTTGGGGGGGGGGCTGGGTTGATCCCACCGGGGTCCCAGAGCGTTCCGCGCCACGCCGCGCTGCTTCGCTATCCCGTTCCTCCCAGCGCCCGAACGCTGGCACCACAACACAGGACGAGCCGTGGCACAGCTCCCCTCCTCTCTGAGCTCAGGCCCACTGAGCCCCGCTCAATGGACAATCCCATTAACAGGGGGAAACGGAGCCTTTAAGGTTACTCAAGCACCAGACTCACACTGCGGAAAGTACTCTCAGAGCAAAAAAATCCACAAAATCAGTTTTGACACAAAAATAAAATGTCTGTACTGACACAGGACACAAGAAAGAAAAACAACAGATCCACATCCTAGGCCTCTAGGCTCAGCACACAGTGATTTTCAGAGCGTCACCCACATGAACACATGGTCACCATGGCGCTGTCAACCGGGCGGCTCACAGCCAATCAGGAAGCAGCGACCACACAGAGGCTTGCCACATCCAATGGTGTGCTTCATTTGTCTTACTGAGCGTTAGTGACGGGACACAGGTTTTGCAAACCCAACAGCAGGTGGAGACACCGCATTATGTCCATCGCTGATTATTTTAAAAACTCAAAAGGCTTTACTCTGCAGAGCAAAATGCTAATCAAATTTGTGAGCCACTGATGAGAGATTATAGCACATCATGAGTCTCATGAACACTCACGGTCTCATTACAACTTTATAGACACAAGCGCAGATAGTTGTGATTCCACAGATTTGATCCGGCACCACAGCTAACCAAACATTATTCTGGGGAACATCATCACAAAATTCAAACAAAGGGAGCTTAAGTGGATGTGAAGTGCGGAGTGTATTTTCTTGCTTTGGACCACAAACCCCCAAATAAATCCCCATTGGAAAGCCCGCAGGTCTATATAAACACCCTATCTAAAATACACTCAATTCATTGACATTTGAAAAACATTAGCAGGCACCCGCTGTCCTTGTTCTCGGCAAAAACGCTAAAAGTATAATTTCATTTGTTCTGTCAACAACACCCATGAGAGACGCAGCTCTATGCTGACTGCATAACGCAGTGCCAAGTCTCCAAAATGGCCTTCGAGAGGTCCACCGAATTTCACAGGACTATTCAAGAGATCTGAACAGGAGGGAACGACGCAGCATCCTGCTCCCCGGTCGACCGTTTTTTTATTTATTTATTTATTTATTTATTTTTTTAAAACCCTGCGACTGCAGAGCACGCCTCGTCTTTTTTAAAAAGGCGCCTCCATCCCTCATTTCCACTTCTCCTCGGGCTGGCAGGGAGGCGCGGCGGGTCGCGGGCGCTCGTGTCAGAGCGCCGTGTTTGGGTCTGAGTCAGGGCTCTGTTTACCGAGGGGGAGGGTGTTTGAGCAGCTGTTCACAGCACGGCGCAGGTGGCCGTGGCAGGCGCTGCTAGGGAGCGTCTGCAAAGTGCCCCCCTTTCTCTCTCCCTCTCTCTCTCTCTCTCTCTCGAGCCCCGGAGCACGACGGCAGAGTCGCGGAGAAGGAGAGAACAGGCGGGAGGCGTGCTCAGCGCTGCCGCGGGCACACACAAGCCCGCGGTGACACCGGATAGTCGCGAGGCCATTAATCATTCAAGAGGACGATGTCACCCGCACCTTGTTTACTCAATTTGATGCAATGAAATGCACAAAAGCGGGCCGGCCCCCAAACACTGAGTAACATCTGCAACCGCGCAGCCGCTATTATTGACTGCCTTCTCTTTACCGAGCGTAACTTGATTAATTAGCTGCCGTAACGCATCGCAACGAGCTCCCTGACTCGTGATAAACTGTCTGTCACAAGATAAACAGGTGACTGCAATGTCACAATTTCACACGTTGTTTATATTTCCAAGATGAGGACTATAGAGAGAGAGAGAGAGAGAGAGAGAGAGAGAGAGAGTGGTGAGAGCAGGGCTAGCACACTGTGTCCTGAGGTCAGGTTAATTTCCACTTAGCGTGCGCTTGTGATGAGTGTATGTATGCTTGGGGGGAGGGGGGGGGGGGGGGGGTTAGGGGGGTCAGTCACCGAAGGAAGCTGCTAGCATGGGCAAGCTGTTTCCATGGAGACAGGCGCAGGCTTGATGAGCAGCAGGAGGGAGAGTGTCAGGAAGAGTGAGTCTCCACCCCTCCCCTCCTCTCTTCTCCTCTCCCCTCCCCTCCCCTCCCCTCCCTTCCTCTCCCCTCCTCTCCTCTCCTCCTCCCTCTACAAACAAGGCAAAGATCTTTATCCCCCCCCCCCCTCCTCCTCTCAAACAGCAAATGCTCTCATTGTGACACAGACCCCAGCGGTGTCCCTGGGGACCTGAGAGCTGGGGTGGTCGTGGCCTCCAGAAGCAGGGAGGCTAGATGAAGAGCTATCCCAGCAGCACTGGGCCCACTCCTCTGCACTCCTCTGTCTCCATGGCGATCCAGGAGGATCCCGTGTGACTGAGGGCCCAGTGGCTCTCCGTCTCTGAGAAAAGACCCACCGGAGCACAGAGCTGGAGAACAGGAGGGCAGGAGACAGGCTAACAGAGAGTGTTTAATTACAGGACAATCCGTCACCATCTAGTAAGACCCACTCAGCCAACGTCTTGTTTGCGCATGAAGTGAGTTTGCACTCGGACAAACAGAAGTACTTCCCAGGTTTCCAGAGAGAGGCCAGCCAGCCAGCCAGCCAGCTCCAGCCCCCCGGTGAAGCCTAGTAACCGCATAGCTACCTGTGCAGCAATAGCACCAAACAGACACTTCCAGCACAGGATGATGAAAGCCGCAGCCTGGCACACAGAGTGACTGGGAGGCTTCAGCTGTACTCTCCCCCCCCCCCCCCCGACAGATACGGCTTTCAGAGATATGACCGCGTGCGTTATCTATAAAACAGACGGAGATAAGCAAAAGGGCAGCCCTCCCTCTCTGCGACACCGTGGCAGGGAAGCAGGGGAGGGGCGGCCGAGGGTTGGCTTGGACCTGGGGGGGGGGGGGGGCAGGGGGGGCAGGGGGGGCAGGGGAGGCGGGTGCACTGCCAGAGGACAGGTAGCTTGGCAACAGCTGGTGGTGCGATAATAAGTTCAGGCGAGGTGCGGCTCTGAGAAGCAGCGGCGCTTTTCCCCCTCTCCGAACCCGCGCCGCAATCGCATTAATCAGCACCCAGCTTGACTCACACCTGCAGACGCCGCGCCACGGCAACACGTCCCTGTCACCGGGAGAGTCACACGCCCTGCTGACATCAGAGCCCAGCTACGGCAGGCTGCTGCTACATCAGCACAATGAAAAGGAACCGTGGCTGCTGGAGGCAAGATGGAGTCTGTGGATAAATCTCTGCGTTCTCTAATTCTCTCAGAGAACACGGCTCTCTTAACTAAATCCACGGAGTCAGATTTTTAGCCCGTTATCAGCTGTTTACGTTACATAATTGTCATTAAACGTCTAACATTTAACACCAATTTGAAAATGCTTTATACAAAAGAGTCATTGTATATTTCAAAACAACCAGCAGGAAAAAAAAAGTGTCACAGGATGGACAAACTGTACACTAAGACCACGACCACTATGTGGCAGGTTTCTTAATGCTTGGAGAGGCTAACCGTAAACGTCCCTTGGCATTCCCTCCATCAAGTTGCCTTTGGAGTCTATAAGGTCCACAAAGGGACCCTGCAGGGCCACCCTATCAGGGAGAGGCAGGGAAAGCAGAGGCCACCCTATCAGGGAGAGGCAGGGAAAGCAGAGGCCACCCTATCAGGGAGAGGCAGGGAAAGCAGTGGTGGGAAATTACCCAGCTTCCATCTCACTGAATTCCGCTCTGAGAAAAACCTCAGCAGAGGGCCCCACTGGCTCAGGTCTGCTGAGATCTGCTGAGATCGCTAAGGAAACCGGAGGATAGTATGCATTGTGTAGGGCGAATTGGGGGGAATAACGAGTGCATGAAGTCGTTTGAGGCTTCTTAAGTAAAAACTAGGCAAACCCAAGTGAGCACGCTGCTCAGCTGCTTGTTACAGAACGCTTTACAGGCCTGACCATTATCAAGGTATTCCCACAAAATCCCGCTCAATCCCATTAAACACAGGTCAGGAGATACGGTCCAGGACAGCGTTTCTATTCCCACACAGATATGAGGGATCAGAGTAAACTCCCACCCATGGAAAACTTCTTCCTGGTCCTCGAGATGGCAGGTTGCCCAGTGAATGCACACTGAGCACCGTGGACGAGATGTGGTGAACCAAAAACTCATTTAAAAAAAACCTAAACGCAAAAGATATTCCACTGGCGTGAGGCCAAAGGCATTATGTGGCTTTGGGCTGGGTGAACTGAGCCATTCCAGGCCACTGAAGCCACTCCAACCAGGCCTGGGCTGGTGTGGAGACCCACTGGGAGGGACTGGATTCACACTGAGAATGGGAAATGGTGTGCGTGTGTGTGTGTGTGTCAGTGAGTGTGTGGGTGAGGTGTCTATGTCTGTGTCTATGTGTTGTGAGTGTGTGTGTGTGTGTTGGGGGGGTGTAAACAAACCACAAAGCAACAGCATTGTCCTTGAGAGAAGGTGGATTTTCAAAAATAAAATTTCACTCGTTCTACTTTCACACATTTTCCTGGGAAGACATTTTAATGAGAAGTCTTTTAATTAAGGAATAAGTCCCTACTCAGGGAGAAAATGCTCAGTATGACTTCAGATCATATCTTCAGAACAGAATAATGTCAGATAAAGGCAGAGGTCTGTTCTGAAGTTACAGTATAATGCACACAGTTACTAGGAAAAAAAACGGAATAACTAATAAAGTACTTTAAATCAAATCAAATCAATTGTATTTTATTTGTATAGCGTTTTATTACAGAGGCCTGTCAGAAACACGCTTTGCAGAAAACTGGGCAAAAAGCAGGTCTTAGCCCCCCAAAAAGCCAGCCGTATTTCTGAGCATCGTTCAGTTAAGAGGGTTCCAACGCTCAGTCGCGCGAATATCGCGATGTCAGGACGTTCAACGCACTTTTCCCAAACAGCGAGCGGCAGCAATCAGACCCATTCTGCCTCCGTGTGTTTTTCTCCCACTCATTTTCGCGCTCTCAAGCAGGGGCTCGGGAGGTAGGCGGGAAAAAATAACAGAGAAAGGGTAACAATGCAGAAGCTGATTACCGCGAGGATCTGAGGGGGTCCTGCCCCCGAACCGCCGCGCGAGGGAAGAGAGGGACCCCGCTTTTCTTCCGGCTCGAGTTAATTAAAGGTCCCCCCCCCCCCGTCTGGGACCTTACCTTTCTCTGCCTCCATCTTGGCTCTTTAGATAAACAGACAAAGAGGAGGAGGAAGGACAAAGGGTGGAGGAGGAGGAAGGACCGGGGTGGGCTCTTTTCTCCTCCTTGCGTCGCAATCAATGCAAATGAGCGGTGGAGAGGGCCGGGGCCCGGGGCCCGGGGCCCGGGGCCCGGCGCAGGTAAATGGGCCGCCTTTATCAGCTGG